>NW_022730786.1:2175411-2197875 GCF_011630105.1 Anneissia japonica | reverse complement strand
TCTTCTCGAAATAATACAGCACATCACTGATTAATTAATTCCAAAGTTAGGTAAATATGATTATACAGTATATTATATTTACAATGATATGTTAAAATCCCATAATTGAATTGTCCTCATGAACAGAATAATAAATGAAAGAAAGTTTATGCAGCATCAGTGTTTTATAAAATGTTATAAAGCTATACGCGCGCACGCTGTTTGGTGACGCGCGCACGCTGTTTGGTGACAACATGGCGCCCATGCGCCAAGTTGGCCAAACTCTCTCTATCTACGGCTCTGTTTGCCATAGAGCTATTAAACAACTAGCTATGATCTTTGCTGAGAGTGCTCGAAGAAATAAAATAGAGGGCGGCAGACTGCAATTTACTGATATCAAGGCTTCTAAATTAATTACAGTATGTAGTTGTTTGTTACGATTAAAACATATAAAGTTTTGAATCTTCACAGCAAAGATACACCGAAAATTACAATCAACTTAATGTCAATTAAGTTAAATCATCGATATCAGTGGCGTAGAAAAGTATTTTTCATGGGGGGGGGATGATTGGCGTGTTAGCCAGTGTCGTAACAGGCACGGAGAGGTGGGGGCAGGGGGAAAACTGCCCCTCCCCTGACGGTTTCTACCGGGCTGACCAAGCCGTCGTACCGGGCTGGGTAATAAGAGAAAATAAAGAGGGGAGTGGAGGGAAAGAGAAAGAAGAGAGAGAAAAGGAAAGAAAAAAAAAGAGAAGAGAAAAATAAAGACAAAAATAAAAAGGAAGATATAATGACCAGACTCACAACACCCTGCAACCTCTTCTCCACTTCAAAAACTGTCATAACTCCTTTGATCTATGCTCCCCGATGGCGTAACCACTGGGGAACAAGGGGAAATATCTATCTTTGGAAAATCTTCCCCACCCCTTTATAAATGCCCTTTTCATCCCCTGAAAGTGCCTAAAAACCTCAAATTTCTTCGCGCGCATTTCTTGTTAACATGGGCCAATTTCCTCTAAAAATTGCACATTTTAGGGAGTTTTGATCAATTCCATCGAAATTAGAATTAAACACACCGGGGGACAAGGGGAAAATATCCATCTTTGGAAAATCTTTTCCCACCCCTTGACAAATGCATCCTCTGAAAGTGCCTAAAATTCTTAAATTCTTTGCGCGCATTTCTTGTTACGGTAGGCCAATGTCATCTATAAATTGCACATTTTAGGGAGTTTTTATCAATTCCGACGAAATTAGAATTAAAAACACAAAATATTTTGTGCGCTTCGTGCGCATTTTTAGGGCATTCTTAGGTTTATCCTTTTATGTTATTTAAACACATAATAGTCCCAAACTCAAGAAAGACAAATTTAAGATAGATCGTTTTAATCTAAAAGAAGGGCCTCAATGTGTATTGATGGTGAAAGAATATGTTTGTAATAAATAAAACCATGAAAATGCTTATATTTAGATTCAGACACACGTGTGTGGCCTATATTATAAATAAGATAAGCCCTATGTCGTATTGTTTTCTATATGGGGAGTGGGGTGTGTATGGTAAATTACTAACCGGGAAAATAAATACCCACTCTGACCCAAGACCCCTGTTACGCGCCTGGTGTTAGCGCCAATGTGTGCCCTTGTGCGGACGGGGATGTGCCCCCCTCTGAAGCTGGAAACCTTGTTTTTGCAAAATAAATTGATGCAATTTGCTATTATAGGCCTAATCAATATATTCCTCATCAACCGATATAACCTTAAACATTCTTGGAATTGACATAACATTACTGATGTCGTACACATTGGTACCAGATAAAATAATTTTGTTATCAACATTAATACATTATGCTAATTTTCATCTTTGTAAGCGCATATTAAGACAGTGCAAATTAATTCTGTGACAGTCTTTTGAAGTGTAAAGCTCCATTTTATCCCATACATAGTCAAAATATTGGGGATGGGGAGATGATACAATGGACCATCCCCCTTGTCAAATATTGGGGGATATATCCCCATTTCCCCCCCCCCACCGGCATCTACGCCTATGTCCTTGACCCGCCACAGTTGGAGTACCATTTCTGAGCTACATAGAAGGGTAATTTTTATCCATCGGGGAAAAAGTGAAGTTTTCGTCGGGGAACCCATATCAAGGATAACCCTCATAATAAATAATTCATTGAGGTCGTGGAAGCAATCTCGACTTCGACTTTGTTCGGAAATCTGTAGAGCGTTCAAGGGAAGGGGGGAAGCTAAATTGTTCAATTTTTTTTAATGGAGATATAAAGAAAATTATATTCAAATTTCAAGTCTAAGAGTGTAATTTCCGGCTATCTAGAGTTGCCATAATCACAAATTTTCTTACCTCAGTATAGATTCTCCATCTGCTGAAGTACCCAGTGGCGGATTCACGGGGACCCAGCCGGACCTCCCCCACCCTCCTAAATTGTTTAATAAAAGATAATTATATTCAAATTTTATGTCTGGAAGTGCAATTTCCGGCCATCAGAGGTAAGATAAGATAAGATAAGATAAGATAACTTTATTGTTCCACAAGGGAAATTCTTCTGCTCGTCATCACATACAGTATAATATTAACAAATGTAAAACAAATATAAAAACATACAAAACAGTCACTAAAGAAAATATAACAATAGGCCTACACAAGTAAAATACAATGACTACCATCGATAAAATAAATTGAATTACAATTGTGTGTGTGTATAAATCGTCAAAGAAAGGTAAATACAGTTTTCACATAAAGGACATGATGGTACATCGTGATTTTGAGGCTCACCTTGACAGCGAGAGGGCTCAGGGTCGAATTCCGTCGGAGGAATTTTGTTATACAATGTATTTATTTATAGTACAACATGCGTTGAGAGCTATGCTACATTAGACCTCATAGGCTTCATGGTAACAGATTCAAATAAATCTTAATTCACAAGTATTAGATATCTGTAATTAAACTGGGTTCTCAGTTCACTGGGGGACCATGTTTAAATTTAATTGGGTTAGATTGCAGAAAAGTATACGGTTTCTGTTCAGTATTTACATCGGATAATATGAATATTATTTTATGTAATGTAAAGTATGGATATCAAACAGCAATATATGTTCATGCTAGTAACACCAAAAGTTTGAGCTCATTCAATTTACAATTATCTTACATGTGTTCTGAAATAAGTAGAAATAAAAAAATATAAAGACGCAGTTTCAATGGAAATTTCCTAAGCCCCACACTTTGGATATTGTTGCTGAAGCCTGCTTTCCACTAGACGAATTTATTCACTTTTTTTTGGTGTCAAATGTGTCCCCTTAATAGGATTTCTACTATATTAATACGATGCTCGTACGAAAGCTAACAATTTTTTATTATACAGTCTTGGCTATTGTAAAATATAGGTGTTGTGACGTAACTCTAACAACTCCCTGGTAATAATAATAATAATAATAATAATAATAATAATAATAATAATAATAATAATAATAATAATAATAATAATATCTTGGTAATAATAATATATCTTTGAGGAATATGAGATACTAAGACAGTAGTCGTGGCATTTTTAATTTTGTTTACTGTCTTCATTTTTGGAGAGTTGTCCAATTATGGACTTGTATTGTGCTCCGTGAGTTTGACGTTGTATTATGCCACTTTTGCTACAACTCGGCAGGAAAGCAGGCTCACAGCGAGGGATTTTTGAACGATGTTGTCAGACTGGCGGGAGCATTTTATTGGCTAATGCAATTTACCGTACCTTTAGCCAACGGATACCCCCTAGACTTCCCCTATCATCTCTAAACACGGCGATTTTTTTTTTTTAATGATACGGGTAAATTCTTCGTATTAATTGGAACAATAATTATTTAATCTAATTTAATATACCTAAAACCTAAAGTCTTGTTTATTTTTATCTCTATTTCGCTATGGAAACCTTCAAATAATAATTTTATCGTTATCAAAATAATTTTAATGAAAATTTCTTTTTCTCTTTGGTCTCAATCGTATTTTGACGTTTCTCTCTGAGACTATAGGTGGCGCTGTGTAACTTCTTACTATCGATCGATCTCTAGTATTAATTTTGTTTTCTTCGTGGCTGCTATCGATCTGATTTTAGGATTATCCCTTGAAAAAAGGGACATGACATTCACTTCTGCTAAACCTACCACTATTTGATTATTGCCGTAGGTTCAAAAACATCGTGTGTATCTGAAGATATAATGAGTAGGTGAACATGATGTCTTTAAAGTTAAGAAAAAGATTGTAAAGTTAGGCTGCCCGTGTGAAGGTCGTGTTCACTGCTGACGTATGATTAGGCCTCCCTAGCCCTAGGCCAAAGGCCTTGTTGGCTTCGGCAGGCACAATGGTCTAGTCCTTCCTGTGGCTAAACTTAAGAAGCTGAGCCTAGGCCCTAGGTCTACCTTTGTCCTCTTCGTCCATACATTTTGTGTATGTGTTTATTAATTCATAACTTAAGTTACCGCTTCATTTCTATAGCGCAAGAACAATACAATTGACACACCCTTAACTTAGTCATTACTTTATATTAAATTTGTGGTTGGACATACATTAAAGTCTGCCATCTGAAGTCACTACTGTCTGTCTGTCTGTCACTGACCTCACAAAGGTGGTGGTTCCTTCCAGGAATACTATTACTAAAGACTGTTATAGGCTTAAGTCTAATTGGAAATCTAAAAAAATCCCCCAAACTAACTTGGAAGACGCATCCATTCATATCCGAGTAAGGGGATGTCATTTCGTATGAATTTAAAGAAAAGCTGGCATTAATTGACATTATTTTTTTTAATCCCAGCACATCGTTTTGAATCCTTTTATAGGCCTACTTTACAATGGCTTTCATATTGATTGTTAAATATTTATATATTTGAATGACAGGTGTTATCATATTCTATTTCATTGAAACCATGTTTTTACAATCTGGCTCACAAGTCACTATTGTTGGTTGCATATATTATTATATTACACCATGAAACATGTATAGAATTAGTAATTCCTTTAATTTCAATACCAATAATTTGTAAGTAAATAATCAAAATAGTAATTACTATTAAACTTTATTAATAATTAATACCAGCTGCAAAATACATCGGGCAAAAGTGCTGAATTTTCCAGCATGTCCAATTCTGAGATAAAATTTGTTAATTATGTTCACTGTTTTAATTAATAATAATATTAATATAAATATCAACTTTTTTAGCAGCAGAGCTGCTGATAAGACATTTTGTAAACCTGTATTAATAATATTTTAAAAACATATACTGTAAAATAATTATGTAGAGCATTTTCTAAGAGAGTTCCACAAAGGACTTTATATGTAATGAATGTATTTTGAATTATGTTTTAATGCGCTATGTAAGCTATTGAGATTACATACGAATGATACAGTAGCTCTAGCAAAATGTGATTAACAATATACCCTCATCATTCCATAGAACTCAATAAACAGGGATGTAGCTGTAGAAAACGAAGGAAGGCTGGTACACATTGTCAGGGTGGGTGGGTGGTAAGATTGGTAAACTCTAAATAATATGAGTGGATTTTAAGGATGGTCAAGGAGGTTAATAAATGTGGGTAGACAGCCATGGAAATGAGTTTTAAACTAGTTGGAAAACTTCGAGGCCCCACCCACCATAACTACATCCCTGAATACATGGTAGAATCGATTTTAGTTCTTACTCTCTGATAAGGTTAGACTTTTTTTTTATACCTTGTTTCGCGAAACCGCCGCCCTCCAATATTGATAATTTTGAATAAAAATAAAATTATATTTTTGGCCGATTAGCCCACCCGCCGTGGTGAACAACTGGAAATTTCAGAAAAAAAAAATTTTCTTTATTTTTATCAATCTAACATGGAAATGCCCCAACAACAATCCAAAATCCAAAGCCACAAAGTTTCTAGAACTCTACTTACAGTGGGTAACTCAAACGGAGAAATATGAAACATATTTACCCTGTCAGAAATAACCAAGCTCACACTAAACATTTTGGTTTTGCAGGTATTTGACAATTTATTCTATTCTATAAATAGATTGGAAGATGCTACGATTATACCAACGCTTTCTTGCCGTATGTGTCATATCTATTGGCTTGTGTATGTTTATTATTTACAGACAACATCCTCATGTAACGGAAAGGTAAGAGGAAGATCCTAAACAGGTTGTTTCCATACCCGGGGTAGATCAGGGGCATAACATTAGTAGTACTTTGGGTATTTCTCAATCACCTCCTCAATTATTTACAAAGCTACAATCACAACAAACGGAGAATCAAAGCATTACATCGGGCTCACAGATACCACATTTAAAACCCGATATACAAATCATAAGCACACATTCAATGCACCAAAACACAGAAACAGCACAGAACTTTCAAAGTTCATATGGAAACTAAAAGACAGCAAAACACAATACAATATCAAATGGTCCATCATTGATAGAGCCTCATCCTACTCACCCAAAACAAAGCGACGCAATCTATGCAACGCAGAAAAGTTTCATATAATTTATGCAGACAAACAATCTACTTCTGTCTCTTATACACATCTAGATGTGTATAAGAGACAGCTATACGTTGCCTGAACCGACAACTTTATATTCATTTATATATATATATATATATATATACTGTATATATAAATATATATATAAAAGAGCCATGCTACTTGCATGTTTGTTGTGATGAACGTAATCATTAATACTGGCCTCTAAAACCTAATATGATTGAGGTATTATTTTAAAATTTAATTAGGAATTTTCTGAGTTATATTTTTAGTTATGCAGGCCTTTTGAAGAGGCCCCCAATAACCCCGGACCGCAGTGCTTGCACTGCCCATACCTACACCACTGATGAAAATATTTTTATAGCCTACCTTGGATCGCCAAAGATGTGCTTTATAGCTTATTATGTGCTTTACAGCGGCAGATGCAGCAGCAAACCTAGCAGATCGGCCTATTGTTCTAAAGCAGAGCTTATTTTGTTTTAAAGTTTGGCCTCTTTGATTACTGGGAGACTTAGGATCCCTGTTTGAAATGACCGTATAGCTAGAGTTACACCAATGTTTTTGAATGTTTTGGTATGGAAAGGAATTTAAAAAAGGGGGAGGCAGATTCAGCTTGTTTTAAATTTTTCTTAGGTTTGTTACAATCATTTATCTGTAGTCTGACAAACCCAGGTTGCTTAGCAATCTTGCCAAAATTGTTAAACCGGTCACTCACTGCAATTAACGTTTGTTAGCCAATGATTTCTCCATTCCCTGTGAGCGTTAGACAATGCGACATCATCCATCTGCTGATTGTTGATAGTCTTTAACAAAGACCCATTACGCATGGGTCGTGGTGCAATAAGTCCTACAGTAGCTTTAAATTCCTTATTTAAACTCTTGGATGTTGGACAATATTTTTTTCCTAATCAGTGGCATACTTAACTGATCATCAAGCCCCCACTTCACCTTAGCGCCCTCACAATCAGCACCCTCATTTCAAAACTAGATATGCCACTGTGCTAATTATGTGTCTAATGCTATGCTCCTGTAGTATTTTTCACTCTTTTCGTACATCTGTAATTGAAACAAAATTCTGTAGGAAAACTAAGGAATTTATGAAAAAAATAAAAAATATTTAAAATGCCTTGTATATTTTTTTTGTTTATTTTTAACCTGTAATAATAAGTTTTTATTTGGATAAATAAATTCTGATATTTGAATCTCTGTTTTTCCAGCAAAGGCGAAGTAGATTCTGTTCTGATCCGTGAGGTTGAATATGACAGACCTCCAATAGACGACAGGCCTGTACTCACCCAGGAGCCATATCATCCAGATGCGAATGTTAAGCCTGCAAATTTAAGTGTTCTTGAGCAGCCTCTCCCAAAGCAGAAGTTTGGAGAAATGATACATTATACCAAAAACAACTCAGAATTTGATTTCAGGACTAAAATCGATTTTAAGCCAACTGTAAGCTATGTCAAAGATTCTACACTTTTGTTTTAGTGCTTACATATGATATTAGTATACTTGGTGTCAATATTGTGTATTTACGTTGTTATTGCCATTTTATTTTGTAACCATGTTTGAAATTTATTCAAAATGAAATATAATGAAGATTTCATTAGATTTACTATTTATTATTATTTAATCTATTTTTTTTTTTTTGACAAAATTCTTTTCTCAGACTTGTTTGAACTCCATTCAGAAGAAGCTGCAAGAAAGTGAGTGGGCATCGGAGATGTTCCTGCCGAACATCACCATGGTGATGCATCAGGGAATAATGTCAAAAGAGGAATATGACCGCCTACATGAATTCGGGCTGCCTTTTGGTTTATATTTCCGTGATGAATTAACATATCCAGGTGAGATAAACCTTGCATGGGAAGGTTTGGTAATATTATGTAATTGCAAATAGATATTTTATTTCTAAAGACAAAAAATCTATGGTATATATTGATATTTTATTATTGTTATATGTAATAATAATTATTATTATTGTTATCATACTGTTTATTGATATTGCTTTTATTATTATCAACAATATTAATAATTATTACTATTATTACTAAGTGGTACTCTTACTACTGTAGTTTGTTAATTTTATAAATTATATGTAATAATTTTTGTTATTGTTATTGTTATACTTTTATTCATATTACTTTTATTATTATCAATGCTATTAATACTATTTTAATTCGTGCTACTATAGTATTATTAGTTTAATGATGATAGTATCACTAATTAAATTAATATTAATTAGTGGTACTATTATTAGTTTAATAATAATAGTACCACTAATTGAAATTGTTTTTAGTTTAGTTATTAGTTTAATATTAATTTTTATAATTGTTAAAGCACCATCTTCTCCCATACTTAAACAGCTTGTTATTTTATATATTTACAAACTATTTGAATTGTGTATTATTACGTTTGTTAACGATTTAGTTAACGGAAAAACGAATGACATAAACACTAGATTTAGTAACCAATTTAATTTTGCCATTCCAAAATCCTGTGTAGATGCTGGAAAATTAAAAATTTATTTTTATGGTTCACAAGTCTGGAATAATTTGAAATGCACCTTTTCAAAATCAATATTTTTACACGATTTGAAACCTTTGTTACTACAAAAATATATATGATGTCAGTCCATCTTATAGTTTATTATTTCTTTGATTTTTATTCTTAATTAAGGAGTTATAGCTTAAAACTGTTATATTTAAGAAAATTATTATGTAATGATTGTTAGATTAGGAGTCAAACTGCGATTAGCGCAAGCTATTTATTTACTCCTTTTCACCGATTTGTGAATAAATGTGAATAAAAAAGAATATATATTAATAATACCTTTTATTATTATTCGAAATAAATACCACTCAATAGAATAGAACTGTTATTGTTGTTGTTACTGCTATTGAATTTTTTTCCATATTGTCATTATTATTATTATTATTAAACCTTTAGACTTACAAGATGTTCTATCGAATCTTTCACGTGAGGACAGCATATTAGACTTTACTGGTAAGGAGAAGCCTTCGTGTCTAAGCTGCGCTGTAGTTGGTAATGGCGGCATTCTCAATGGATCTAAACGCGGGAAAGAGATAGATGGTCATGACCTTGTTTTCAGGTTAGTACAGTATCTCTTCAGTTATTTATTATTATATACCGCATACATAGATTCTAGGCATCTGATTGGTTAAGAAGTGGGCAATAGAAAGTACTATTCCCCTCAAACAGTGCTATACTCCTGAAAAATAGTACTTTTTTGCCCTGTCACATGTGCAAACTCTAGGCCCCAACATCGCAGTGACGGTAAAGGGGACTGCGACCTCTACAACGAAAGAGATTGGCCCTTGACCACGCCATGGATCAGTGAGTAGACTATAAACAAATATGGAGGCTAGGCCTAGTCGGATCTAGTCGGATCCTGGATGAAGGACTAGCCTAGGCCTAGCATTACTTCTTGATGAAACAGATAGCAAAAAGCACCAAAGACAAATTAAGTATGTCTCGTCAATGTTCGACGAATATTGCAAGACGATGGGTGCTATTGAAATTGAGGAAATGAGCAAAGAAGAGCTAGACACACTCTTTGATCGTCTAGGCTAGGAAGTAAGTACTTTCTTAGGCCTTGTAGAATCTATGTGTGAGGTATATAAAACAAATATTGACTGCTCTAGTTTCGGAAAATGGTGACATCTATTGCCCCAAGGTGATGTGGAGACCGTAGCCTATCTTCCCAAGGGCCATTCCCCTCATGAGCAGTCAATATTTATATTATAAATTATTATTATTATTATTATTATTATTATTATTATTTCATTTATATTTATTTTATATTTATATTTGTTAAAAAATTAAAGAAAGAAAAGATAAAAAAAAAATAAAGTATAGTAAAGCTTGGTTTCAATAGAATCGCTGACCCTATCGGTGACAGTCGCCAACAGTTGTCAGGGAAGTTGAACCTGGTTCAACTTTGCCAATTGCATTGCAGACGAATAATGGTGCATTGCTAGCTGCCCTGATGCAATTGGGAAGGTTCTCCGATTCGTCTGCAGTGCAATCGCCAAAGTTGAACCTTAAGGTTAAGAAGATTAAAAGAAAAAAAAGGTTGAAAAAATCTAAACTAAAGAAAAAAATAGATAAAAGGACAGTTCTAAGTAATAAGTTGATAATAAAAGGATAAGTTTTTGGGCATGAGTATAATTAATAATTTTTTTATGTTGGCAGGGTGAACCATGCAATTCGAAGGGGGTTTGAGGAAGATGTTGGTACCAGAACTACTCACTATGTGATGATGGATAGATCACTAGCACACACTAGCAAAGAAGATATCCCAGCTGATAAGGTGATTATATAAGTGCTTATCATTATTCGGATTAGATGTTAAGTCCTTGATCCTGCTTACAACATGCCCAATTTACATGTTTTAATATGGGAATGAGCGGGGGGATTCTCCCAGTGTACTGCCCATTCACAGGTAGTAGTGGCGCTACACTGGGCCCCATACAAAATTTTCAACTAGCAAAAATTGTGTTACTTCGCTTTACCGTACCTTGTTATTTTCTCACCTCCATAGATGACCAGTCAATCAATGTCACACTGCAAATCAATATGCATAATGAATCATTCTGCTAAGTCCAGCCCTTTGCACGTTGTTACTAAAGTTCCATAAACAACAGCATTTTGTAAAAAAACATGGCTGACTGTGGTTGTAAATGTAAACTTGTAAATTTTTTGTACATGTACAGTACATATTCCTAGTCTGGCGTATCGAATATCGCATTTTGGTTGGCCAGTTGTTAAGTTTAAAAACGGGCATTCACTGCTCCATTCAGCTTGAGTGCTATACGACACGACAAAGTCCGCTGATTGTCAGTGGCAATCCAAACAGATCATTAAGCCCTGCTTAACACTCCAAAAAGGTCCATTGCACTTTTAATTTCTAAAAAACAGAATAATTCAAGTTATTTAAATTATTTTTTTCATCTTTTTAGGGGATCAAGTATGTTTTCTTACCGTGTAGAAGGAATGACTATAAATACATTAATCAAGTTACCCGCAGCACAAATCCAAGACAAAAGTTTGCTGCAGATCCGAAAGATATGAGGATTTTACATCCAGATTTTGCTCGTTATGTCCACAAGGTGTAAGTAGCCACTTCACTATCTATTAAATCAAAGTGTATATAGTGTATTTTATCATAAAGCAAATAGAAAAAAGGTATAAAGAGATCTTGTCACTGTGTAACACCCACTTGTGTGCGAAATTGTTTACTTTTTTCTCTATTGCAAGTTTTGGAATTTAATCATTTATACTTTTTTTTTGTTAGTTGGATGAAAGTGAAGGCATTCCGGCCCACAACCGGTGGTATGATGTTCATGTCAGCGCTTCACGCCGGATGTGACACCGTGGATGTGTACGGTATGGGCTACACGAGACAATATTCCGATCATTATTATGATATGACGTACATGCCTTTCCAGTCGTACCTAGGAAGCCATGACTATCGTCGAGAAACTGCAATCATGAAAAGCATGGATAAAGATGGTATTATCAATTGGTACAAGCGAGATGTCAAAGAGTTTCTATGATCTGTAAATAAAGACATAGATGGTGATGGTTGTGGAGTGAACATACAGAATGGAAATGGTGGAGAATGGAAAATTTAATTGAGATGATTGTGAACTAAAACAAGGTATTTACTACAGATAGTATCTAAAGCCAGGCTTCTATAGAATTGCTATTTTCTCTGTAATTGTTGCACTGCATAGCCGATTTGACCGACCAATCGGCATCGCCGACAGCGTTAACATGTAGCGATTTTATGGAAATAAATGAAGCTTTAAGTACAGTAAAAATTCAGTACCCCTTAATTCTTAATCATTGCACTATATAGAGAATAAGGGAGTTTGGATTGGATTGGATTTATTCGGTGTAAACACCAAGGATAGCCCATGAAAATCTAGAAGAAGACTTATTTCCAGTGGGGTTCTTCTGGGGGTGATTGGACAGTACACCGAGAGGTACAATCCCCTACTCTTTTCCGAAGAGTGTACTGCGTTCTTCAACGTGCACACATGGGCCATAAATGCACACGGGACCAACGGCTTAAACATCTCATCCAAAAGACAGTGCACTATTGTAACTTGTATTTCAGCCCTCTGGCTGAAACACAAGGAGAGGCAGCGATGGGAATTGAACCGGGGACCTAGAGATCTCCATTGTTCAGCGCACACACAGTGGCTACCACCAGATTAGCCGACTGAGCTAAGCTGCTGTCTGATGGATAGTCAAAGAGGCTAAATAATTGCTACCCTGTTTTCACTGCAATTGTTAAACTGCGTGGGCGATTTCTCCGACAAATCGGCATCGCTGACAGCGTTAACATGTAGCAATTTTTTGGAAATAATTGAAGCTTAAGTAAGGTAACAATCCAGTACTTCTTAAACTATATTATTTGCACAATATGTAGAATAAGGGAGTATGTCTGATTTATATTCAAAGAAGCCCACAGGCAGTCGTAGCACAATGGTAGAAAAACAAGACTAACAGGTATTAGGGAGGGTGTTACTTAAAAAAAAAAAATATTTAGGAATGACTTAATAATGCTTGGGAGAATAATTATTGTTCTTCTAATCAAATCAAAACATCAAGACAATCTCAACAAAACAGTTCTTTCCAGAACTATCTACATGGTGTACCGCATGCATTTATTATTATTATTTTTACTTCAATAGTAATTGTTATTATCGTGATGGAATAGACAATAACTGGATTTGCGTCAGGAGAAACATGTATAGGTGTAATTTTGGATAAACTATGATGTGTTTATTCATTTGAACTAGGTAGCAGTTACAATATTAAATCTCTTTTTCTTTTTCAAAAAATTTAAACTCAATGGTCGACTTCTCCCCATAACTTTTTACAAATGTGCAAAGAAATATTCTTTCTCTGGAGACCTATGTAGCAGTGAAATCATGATAGTAGTAATATTGATTGTTAAGAAAGTACTATTGTTACATAGGTATCAATTAGCACACAGTGCTTCTAAACAAATTTATAATACTTTAATTTATTAAAATGTTAAAGATATACTGTCTGTTAAAATCTGGAATTAAGTCATGTAATTGCTCATATTATGGACCCATATCCAGGTTTCCTTAAAGGGGTTTTTCTGTGAGAGTCGAAGGCCTACAATACAGCAAGGCTGCATGTTTGTGTCAAGAAGATTTCTTGTGGGTCATGTGATTCTAGCATGTAAAGCTCTGTTCAGATTATCAAATTTTCTTTAACAAAAAACTGTTGTATGCCCATATATAGTCATGATGTGCCTATATATGGTCATGATATGATGTCATCATGACCATATTTAGGCAAATCTTATGTTTTGGTCATATAAATGTTGATAAATCCTATAAAATTTGATGAAATGATGAATTTCATCATCATTTTGCTGGTTGTTGATGCAAAAGGCAGAGTGGTTTAGTTAATGGAAGGGGGTTTTTCTGAACTGCCTCCCCCTTTCCGGGTCTGTTTTATACACTCACTCTTAGGGACCAAGATCTCATACATAAATGTAATTCCTATATTATAAAATGTATTTATACTATTTGTGGCATCTATAGCACTTTTTTAACACTATAGCACATTCTCCATGTACAGTACTTAAAATATGGTAATACCAAATAACTGCACTAACACTGTAGATATGTCGTTTTATAAAGTGTTGTCTGATAACATCAAAGGATTTGTAGGTACACACTGCTAGCTCATGCCACTGCCAAGTCGAAAGTTCCGTGCCATGCTGACCATTTGTAGTTCGCCAAGGCAATATATCTGTTTCTTCTGCATAGAATGCAGATGTGCACCCTGTAAAATGCGAGTCCCAAATTTTCGTTTGTTATCATGAAGGAGGACCACATAAGTACCTTGGCACCTATAACATTATTAGTGGCTTAGTGCACCACTTATTAAAAAGGAGATGCTTACTAGAGAGTGGCACTTACTGTAATGGAAATTTTTTGAGTCAATGAAACAATGCTTTGTACATTGCAGGGATCCCAATTTGGTAAGTAACTTAGGGGAGATTTTGTATTATGAGCCCATGGTAGATTGTTGAGGATTCTATCAAAAACCTTGAGACTTTAAAAACAAAAGCGAATGTTTGTACACTCTAGACCCTAAGATGTATGGTGATCAATCATTAAAAGCAACCCACCAAAGTTGACTAACAACCCAGATTTCTTTAACTAATGACATAATGTACCGAAAATTTCTCAAGATCCAATTTTGGGTCGCGACCCTTAGCTTTGCGTCTGCTACTGTATAAATATTAGGCTAATGTTTTAAATAGGGTGAAGTGCTTTGGACATTATGTTCTTGGAAATGCAACTCATAAACAATTTTCAACACTATATCTCAACTTATTAGCTTTCAAAATTGTATATGAAATCACTAAGTATATAATATTTAAATTATTTTTGTATGATATGAGGCATATGCCTATATATTACTGTTTGAATTACAGTTGATTTTACAATACATATTTTTCTCAAAAATATTAATTGTCTCCCTCTAAAGACCTTTCAAATGAAAGACCACCTACAATTTAAGACCACTTTTCTGTAGTCCCCAAATTACCAAATTTCTGTTATCTTCATTGCTCTAATTAGAGACCAAAGCTACTTAAACGATCATGCAAACCCTGGTCCCAATAGTGGTCTTTAATTAGAGGGAGACCTGTATTGCAACTCATGCTCTTTTTCTAACAGTACGTCGTAAATTATGAGCTAAATTTCACCTTTGAAATCACAGATTGAATTATATTTAAATTATTTTTATATGATAGTATGGTAAAATGATGTATAATGTCTTTAAAGCTTTGTGAATTAATGTTGATTTAACAATCAAAATTGGTGCGTTTTCTTGGATATTTTTGTATGTTATTGTGATTTTGTGGATTTAAGTTAAATACAATAGATAGTACCTTGTGTAAATATATTACTACCATTATTTATTATATTTGCAGAATTATATAAAATTAGTTAACAATGTTTATAGGTAAAAATGGTGTGTTACTCAAGAGTAGGCCTATATTTTGTTACTGAAAATGTTTTGAAATAAAACAATTGCCAATATATATGACATTAAATATGGTGCCTAATCAGACTAACTCACTTAATTGTTAGAATCATACTTTTTGTAATGAAACATAATTGTTTTTCATTTAAACGATATTTGCAGAATACAAAATTTTCATTTCAGAAGTCAAGTCAATAAATCTGGAAATATTAGAAGTAGAATCATGCTAGCACAATGTTAATGGTGTTGTTGATGATGACGACGACGATGTTGATGATGATGAAGTGTATGATGATGAGGATGGAAACAGTGATGATGGTGATTATTATTATGATGATGATTATGACGACGACGACCATGATGATAGGGATGATGATATAGATGACAAGGAGGTTAATGATAATTATTACAGTGATGATCAGCATAACGATAAGAGGATGATGATTATGACGATGATTATAAAATACATAATGAAGGTGTTGATGAGAATAATGAAGTGTATGATGATGAGGAGGCTGATAACCGTGATGATGATGATTAGTATTATGATTATGGCGATGATGGTAATATTGATGACGAGGAGGTTAATGATTGTTAAAGTGATGATGAGGATAATAATAATAAAATGATTTAAATGACGATTAAAATACATTGACGATGGTGATGAATTGAGTATGATAACGGTGATGATAGTGCTTATTAGGCGAACATTTTTTTATTCCTTGTTTAGCGAACCAGCCGCCCGCCAGTAATGATGATTTGGAATAAAAATAAAATTTTATTTTGGCCAATTAGCACACCCGCTGCTACAAAAAATGGAAATGTCAATAAAAAAAAGTTTTCTTTGCTTTTATTATGCCTTTCGCTGCCTTGAAATCTCCAAAAATAAGGTATGTGTATTTCTTCCTAATTATATAAATGTAAAGCATTTAACCATCCCATTACTACACTGCTTACATTCATCAATAATATATGGTTTTAGCAAAACCATATGCTAAATAAGAAACAATCTTTAAAAAAATTAAAAAAAATTAAAAAATAAAAATAATAAAAATAAGTTTGCAAAACAAGGTATGAAAAAGTCTCGCCTTATGATGTTGATTATGATGACGACGTCGACGATGATGGTGATGATAATTTTACTGATGATGAGGAGGCTAATGATGATTATTATAGTGATGATGAGGAGGATGATGATAACGATGACGATGATTATTATTTGAATACATAATGATTCATGGTAGGAAAAACATTACTCTTATGATATTTTCCTGATGCAGACATTTGCAGTATCCTCTGCTACTTGGGGATCGGATTCGGGAACACTAGTCACTAAGCGCAAGTATAAGTAGTGGTTATGGCGACAGGCTAGTTATCTGGAGGCCGTGTGTTCGATTCCCACCTGAATCACTTGCGATTGTTTGCAAGTATTTTGGAACGTACTGAGTAGGCTTAGTCGGTATGATAACACGTCACGTAGAGCTAAACATCACTCTTATCATTCATGCATGGGCGCAGATCAGGAGGTGGTTGGTCCCCCTCACTTTTTGATTTCTTAAGTCAAGTAGATGCCTGAAAATTGTTGAAATGAACTGTATAAATGACTCAGAATTTAACGAAAGAGCACCCACAGTCAGAGTACATCTTATATTATAGCAAGATACTGGTATTTCTAACCACAAACATTTGAATTATCTATAATACACGATTCGAATGCATTATAATTTGAGAAGTATGATAAAAAGCGTGTAAAGATACGATTGGTTTTCGGCATATGTAGGTAAAGTAATGTACAGTAAATGCATCAAAAACAATTTCAGTTGTAAAACTTATAAGTTTTGTTTTCTATGGTACATCACAGAGATCAATTAGGTTTCTGTGATTGCAGACAATTGTTGATGAAAGACCATGAGACATTTGTTGGCGCTTCATTTTGACTATAAGAGTGATGGGATGATGAATACTAGCCTGTTAGAAGTGTCATTTCTGGCCCGGTCACATTACTATTTCCTCAAATTTTCGCACCTCAGCTCCAACCATGGTGGGGCTAATATGAGTGTGGACTCACATCTTCAAAGTAGGTAAAAGTGAATACATCAAGAAATTTGTTATTTTCTATGGTACATCACAGAATATTTAGATCTCTGATTGCCAAAAATCGCTGATAAAAAATCATGAGAAATTTGTTGGCGCTTCATTTTGACTATAAATTTGATGTGATGATGAATTTTACTATATAAGAGTGTCATTTCCGGCCATCTAAAGGTACTATTTCCTCAAATTTTTAAGAGCCAATTAGCAGTTGGTAATCGTCGATTTACTTAAGCCTATTGTTCCTATAACAACGATGTTTACAACATGTTAATGTATGGTTTCAGTCGTCCCGCGTGGCTCTCTTTCTATGAAAGCAGCGAAAGTTATTGGCACATCTTATTTCCTTTTTAAGGGGATTTATTAATAGGTCCATGGATTTATAATAGAGAAAACAATTAACTTAATCAAGCAATTCCTCGAAAGTGGTCCGACTTTAGGCTTATGTGTAAGTATATCTATTATAGACCTATATGTAAATATTCCTCTTTTTTACGTTTCAGTTAATATATCAAATTTAAAACTATTAATTATTATATGTATAAATATGTACAAATGTATATAGGAATTTTATTCGGGTGTAAAGAAAAGTTTAGGATTCGAAAATGTGTACGATCCTGTTTCGCGAGGCCTAACAATTTACGAATTATATGTTGAAGACAAAGCCCAATAATTGAACATGATGGGTGCATCGTCCTTTCCTCTACCTTCTGATAAAACACAAACGTTTGAATAAAAGTGTGTCATTAGAAGACAATTAGAAATTATCACCTATTATTACAGGTAAACTAATTCCGTGAGAAATAAGTTACAGGTATTAGTTGTTTTAATAGCCTGACTGAGGAATAAAGTGTTAATGATGTGATTATTCAGCGTATATAAGGCTGTTGTCAATAAAGTTTTTTTTAAGTTACTCGATGCTTATTGCGATGCTGACAAAAATCTTAGGTCTGTGTTTGGTTCTACTGAGCCTTGGTTCGCCGGCGGATTCGAATAAAGATGACTTACCTAGTGATTTGTTGATTGCAGAAGATCCTTATGGTTTGAGGGTAAGCATGAATATATATATCGTTCTTTCTAAGATACACAGGCATATCACAACGTATTTGAAATTTAAAATTTATTCGTGTATTTGTTAGCTTGGAATTCCTAAACATAATGTGGCGTCTATAGACTGGAATATAGAAGTTTTGTTTAAAATTGGTTTTATTTCTCTTCTTGATCATATGTATATATACATACATATATATTATCATCTTTATACACATACATCCACACACACACACACACACATATACACACACACATATATATATATATATATTTTCTTGAAGGCTGTCTCTTATACACATCTTGCGCCTTCGATAATTTTTTATTGGCTCAGTAAAAATGTCTGATTATTATTATTATTATTATTAATATTATTATTATTATAGTAAGAACGTTATTATTAACTGTAAGTTATTAAAATATAATAATACTAAATACGAATGAAGACACAAGCAAAAAAAGAGACATTAAAATTTGGGAAAATTGTTTTGTAATAGCCAGCAGTAAAAATATTATTATTAGCAGTAATATATATATTACTGCTAATAATAATATTTTTACTAGTAATATATATATTTGGTAAATAATAATATAATACTCAAATACAGAAACAAATGTAGAATATATTATAATATATTATATTATATTATTAACTAACATAACTCAAAGATTTTTTAACACTTCCTAGACGTTCCTAGAAAAATATGGCTACATAGAACCACAACTCGGTGGAGACTTTTTTTATCAAAACATCTCTGAGGCCATACAAAGCCTACAGCAATTTGCCAATATACCAGTTACTGGTAAGTTTCGGTTCTTGATAGCAAAAAAATATATATTTATTCCCTTCTGTCGCATAACATATTATAATGTAAATAATTTAAGCCCAACATAACTGTTCAAAACTTAAAATAATGGGTCTATGCATGTTAAATGTTTTTCTTTTTCCTAATCATGTTGATGTATTGTCACTAACAAAACATCACTGAACGGTAAACAGGTCAACTCGGCTTCATGTCAACTCGGCCCCATGTTAACTCGGCCTCAACCCAACTCGGTCTAAATTCAACTCGGCCCCAAGTCAATCGGGCCCAAATAAACTCGGCCCCAGAGCCAAATCGGCCCTAAACCAACTTCTATTCTGCACAAAATAATGAATATACAATGGATGAAATGACCAGAAGGGTGTTGATTAGATACCGTACGATATATTTTCTGTTGTCATATTTTGCATTTGATACTATTATTTAATTATTAATCGCAGCTTTAAAAATTCTCTTATGGTGTAGCCTATGTGTCTACCGGGTGGCGAAGTACCGGGTGTAAATTTTAGTCTATATTTTATATATCGCCTATGTTTGTCGTTGTATAGGGACCCGTGGGCCCAATTTTAAGTAACGTTGAAATAGTAACGTTTCTTTTTTTTATTTTCTTCAGGTCGATTGGACGATCAAACCTTGGCTTTGCTTGACGCACCGAGATGTGGTCTACCTGATGTTCTCCCGTTCAAAACTGCTTCGACCGGTTGGCCAAATCATCAAATCACGTACAGTATCGAATCTTATACACAAGACCTATCTACAGACGATATAGAGGACACAATCAGAGATGCATTAAAGGTAGGTTTGTGTTTATATTTGAGCTCAACGATCAGAACATATATGATTGTTAGAGTACTGTATTGTATTTGGGGCAGGCGTTGGCTTTCAATAGAGGCTGTCTCTTATACACATCTAGATGTGTATAAGAGACAGCAATTTCAGTTGTAAAACTTATAAGTTTTGTTTTCTATGGTACATCACAGAGATCAATTAGGTTTCTGAATATAGATGTGTATAAGAGACAGCCCCTGCAAACTGCTTGTGCCCTTCCTAGGGCGAGATACATTAATCGTGAAGTTTTGAAAACTTAAGCAATACAATGACTGATCTATATTTATACTTTTGATTTAAATAACGAAACTGTAAATGTAACATAATATAGAATAAAATATATCTGATTTCTCTTTTAGTTTCTGCGTACTATGCAAAGTATTTCGCGTACTCGTAAATCCGAGTTTGTGGGAATTATACCCACATACTCCAAAATTGTGGTGTTTGCACCTGATACTATAACATGAATTTCTGTTAATCTAATTCATTTAATATTCCTATTTTCTTGAAGGTGTGGGCCGATGTAAGCTCACTGACATTCCAACGAGTGCAACCAGGTCAAGGGGCTAACTTGCAAATTGAGTTTGGGGCAGGGTCTCATGGAGACAATATTCCATTTGATGGCAGAGGTGGCGTCCTTGCGCATGCGTTTTTGCCGCAAAGAGGCGACGCACATTTTGATGATGATGAAAATTGGACGATTGATTCTCATTTAGGTAAGCAAGCTCTAAGTAAAATGTTATTATGTATCGTCCATTTCGTGAATATTTACCTGGATAAAGCGATATAAACCAGATCCCTAAAGGAACTTACCCTAGAAAAAAATAGAACCTTCTAACTTAGGTGTATATAACTTGGTATAATCATAGAGAAAATGTTCTATTATCTCTATGGTATAATAACGCTTCGACGTAATATTATTATGTAACAAGCCCCAAATTTCCTTTCGTGTTATTATTGTTGTTGTCTCCTTCTCATCAGCGTCAACATCATCATTCTCATCATTATTTTACAATTATAATTGTTTTTATTATCAAATAATACGTTTATTTTTTATTTATATCCAGGTGTTAACCTATTCATCGTTGCTGCTCATGAGTTTGGGCACTCACTCGGACTCTACCATTCTGATGACAGGGATGCGTTGATGTATCCTTATTACACAGGTTATGATCCAGATTTTCAGTTAGGTTCTGATGATATTGATGGAATACGTTCACTTTATGGAAGTAAGTTATTTTCATTTCATTTTAATTCGTTTGCCTTTTAAACGTATTATTTGACTTTCGTTTATGTATTACTACATAATGTTTAAACATTCTATTAATTATTTTTATATAGGTCCAGCACGACCACCGACTACACGTCCAACAACGACTACACCCCAAACAACTACACAGACAACTGCGCCCCAAACAACTACACGCACAACAACAACTACGCCCCAAACCACACCACCAACAACAACACATTTAGCAACACGACCACAACCAAGGCCAACACTCACGCCGACTATTCCACCCGAGTGCTCAGGAGAAATAGATGCCGTAATTACCACATACCAAGGCCAAACATACGCATTCAGAGGTAAGGTATTAATTTTTTTAATTTCATAACTTTAATTCATAAGTAGTTTTTTGTTCAAGTGGGCCCGTAACTAAACGTCCAGACGATGCGCTGTCAAACCAGGACAACCGACCTTATGTGTGTCTGCCCTTCCCTTTTATACTTTTTGAGTCCTTTTTGGGGGGTCGGCTTTACCCACAAGAACAAGATCCATCTCCTCATCAGATATGAACCTGAATCTAATACAGGTCTTGCACCCCATTAGAAGTTATTTAGTGTAACTTTATTCGGAAAATTAATCTCAAAATCGAATTTCCGTCCCCGGCGTAGTCAGTGACGTCGTATGATTTGTGTGCGATTTTACCAATTAACCAAGTACCTTGCAAATCAACCCATAAACCTGGTAGTTTGTTGATTGTTTATTGGTAGCGTGGTGACATCGTGAGGGCATGGTGAAGGCTGGTTACGATTTGGTGGCACATCGATCAAGTATTTTCATTCATTTGGCCATGTACGTCAGTGGCGTATTTAGATGTCCTG
>NW_022730786.1:2163351-2174636 GCF_011630105.1 Anneissia japonica | reverse complement strand
TAAATATGCTTCAGATATTGTTTCTTTTAAAGTTCGCTATCAGAAACCTCTACAAAATATGTAATAAAGTTTATTTTATGGTACAGGATTGCACGTTTTACCGATATCAGGGTTTACGGTTTGAGTTTCAATCTCCTCTGTCGCGGTTTTGGTCTGCTTTAACACGGTCGTCACCCGGATGTCACGTGGACGCTGTCTTCACATCTTATACAGGATTGTACTATTTCTTCGTTGGTAAGAAACAATTAGGAGTGATTAAATCAATATGTAGGCCCAATAGTATATTATGCTAAGAATATTGTCTAATCTAACGTATAACCAGTGCAGTTATAATAATGAATATGATGATGATAATAATAATAATAATAATAATAATAATAATAATAATAATAATTTTTATTATTATTATTATTATGTTGATATCATGTCATGATGATGACCATAATAATGATAATAATAATTGTTATTATTATTTTTATTATATAGAAATATGATATAAAGTGGCTTTTACCTAGAGATGAAACAAACGCAATTGCTTTCGTACCTTAATTAATACTACATTTGGGATAACATGAATTACAAAAATAAATAACAATCTTTTTCTCTAAACAGGAAGTGACGTGTTTAAGTACAGGGGTACTGCTTTAGTATCGCAAACTTCAATTGCCGCAGAGTTTCCGACATTTCCCCCAGATTTGCAGACTGGAATTAGCGCTATCAACGTTTACCATGGCCAGACCGATGGGCCATATCGAGTGGCGTACGTCTTTAAAGGTGATATGTACTACATAATGGATTTCGAAACGCAGAAACTCATAGTCCCACATGCTTTCTCTGTGAACGGGTCCTTGTTACGTGATTGGTGCCATGACACTTGCTAAGGCTTATCATTGTATTATTATTACTTTTAATTATGCCTTATGGCAATGGCCTTACCAACCGGGACAAGGGTCATAAGTACGCGCGTGTCTAAGAAGCAAACGTGTTGATCTACAAACGCACTTGTTTGAGTACGTTTTAACACGTCATTGTGTGGCAACAATATCCAAGGGGCGGAGCTTAACGGAAAGGTCCGTTGAGCAAAACATCTTAATAGCTCTTTCGCAAACATTAGTGGTTTATAAGCTAGGCCTAGGCATATACGATGATGATGCCTATACCATGCTAGAACCTATAGCTAGACTATTTTACTAGACCTAAGCCGATATATATTGGAAGGATGATTTGGACTTCACGTTTCTATGTAACGCAGTATTAATTTCAAAATTTAGCAATGATACTAAATTTTAAGGCCTTAATATGTTTTTATGAATTTGTATTTTGTAATTGTAAATCCTTTTATATTGTATTTTTTTTAAATAGAAATAGGCCTAATAATCATAATACAATACATAGGTCAATCTTGTTTGCATTTCTCTTGTTGTACGATTCATTTTGTAGTGTATTATTCTTCTTTGTAATTCTTATTGATGGTGATCTAGCATGCGTAGGTTCCCGTATTGTATTTTATAAACAATAATAAATATAGAAAAAAGAAAGAAATATAATAGTCTTAATAGTCTTCTTTTATTCAGCACGCGCATGGCAATGTAACCAATGAGAGGATAACAGTTACGCCCCTGTGCGACCACCTCTTCTAGGAGCCCCCTTAAGGGACCAATCAGTGGCGTATCTACTGGGGTGAACGGTGGGGAGGAGGTGCACACCCTTAAAAATAGCTCACACTCCCCACTTTTTGTATTCGTAATTTAAATACTATAGAATAGGGTTAATAATACTAATATAATAATATGCGATAGGGGCCTGCATAATAATCTTGTTAATTTGTAAATTACGATTTATCACACTTCACACTCCCTTGGTCTTTCTCTCCCAATTGGAATTTTATTGACTCGGAAAAAAATTATGCTCAAGTGTAACAATCACCTTATATCACCTTATTTCAACAATTAGCGCCCCTAAAGTATTCATAAAACTCGCCCACTTCACGTTCAACGCCCTTATTAGCCTCCATCCACCCCATGCCAATTTTTCGGCCACTTTTTAATAGAATTTTCCCTAGTTTTTTTTTCTTTCTTACTATCCACTTTATTGTAGATTTTTTTTGCATGTACTATGCGAGCAAGACAGCGGAGAGGAGGTTAGGATGTCTCATTCAACTGACAGGCACTCGGAAAGGGTGTGCTAAGGTTTGATTTGAATTTATTTAGCCATCAGAGTAAAATACAAAAAAAATGAAGACAAGACAAGATAAAACAAAACAATTGAATACTCTGAAAGCAAGGAATAGCCCAAAAAGGTTTCAAAGAAACGTACAGTATTTCCATTGGGATCCTGCGAACGAAACATTCAATTGACAAAAGGAAGTACGGGGAAGGGATCAACACAAAACAAAAATGGAAAAGGGATTATTTACAATTTTAAAAGTTAAGACAATACAAAAGATCAACAATTTAAAAGAAAAATGCCAATTTGACCGATTAAAACTCATTAAAAAAGACTTACAGAACTACTATACATTCCAGAGGTGATCTTTGAGGGACTTTTTAAATGAGTTTAAAGAAGTGAAGAGCTTTATTTGTGTTGGTAATCTGTTCCATTCTTGAATTTCTGTGAAATAAAAAGTTTTGTCAGAACCCCCTTTATAATAGGGACCCTAAAGTTTACTGAGGGTTCAGTGCATTCATAGCTTAGGGGGGGGGGGGGCCGCACTGGTTCCTCCCACTTGGCTCAAATGGGACCGGAGTTAGTAGCTCTATGCTGGCTATTATTTCTAGCCACGTAAAGAGCGAGACCTTGAATAATACAAGAATAGAAATCTCATTTCATCATCACATCACTAAAGCAACTTGGTGCCACAGAACACAAAACCATCGAAATGGCAAGGAGAAAATCGCTCTATTTCGATAAAAAACTTTTTTAAAAAATTGGCCGAATTTTATCATAGTCGTTCTCCTGCTGATTTTTATCATTAAGGTACCTAAGGATCATAAAATCTCCGATTATGTTTGATTTGACCTTTTTAATACCAATTGTTTCAAGTGTTAAATATAATTTTCTTAACAATTAAACGTATACAGTTTTGCAGATTCAGCCGAATAGTATTTGAGTATTATCCGATTTAACGATATTTAAGCTTTGAATAAGGCATTTGTCACCCTGCAGAGTATGCTTTCAAACCATAATGTGCCACAGAACACAAAACAATCGGAAAATGGCATGGTCAAAAAATCGTCCCAAAAAATTTCACCTAATCCTTTTCCTGTTGATTATGGTACCTAGGGATCATAAAGGTTTAGGCCCCTAACCTTGTTCAACATCACTTTATTAGCTTTTAAAAGTTTAAATTTCCCAGATTGCGACACAGAGAACTAATTGAGTATCATCCAATTTAACATTATTTAAGCTTTGAACTAGGAATTAGGTGATACAGACTATGCTTTTGATCCACAAGTGCGACAGAACCCAAAAAAAGAAAATCAGAAAATGGCGGAGTCAATAATTATTTGCAAATAGAAGATCTAATGACCGTCAATCACATTTAAACAGTCTATTTAATCTTAGGTTTTAAACGTCAAATTATGATGCTTCGAAAATCGTTTCCGAGCGTCTAGAAGTGCTAAATTCTTACAAATCTGTGGATTCCTGTCTGACCAATAACAAAATGCATCCACATCGCCCCTGTGTATGAGTTCACTTTGTTAATTCACCAATAAATTAATTTTATCTTGTGTCCACATTGCTCCGATGTGCTTTAAAACGTCATTAACAACACGAATTTATTTTTCTTTCGGGAAGACCCGTCTTAGAGTAAGTAGAACTCAAGCCCACATGGATGGTTCAATGGAGCGTAATACCTACCGCTGTCGTTAAGGTTCAATGGTAGGCACACTGTCTTAAATTCAGCAGATTAGGCTTTTCGTTTATCATTGAGATCATATGCCTACATTCGGCAGATTAGGTTTTTCGTTTATTATTCCATTGAGATCATAGGCCTACATTCGGCAGATTAGGCTTTTCGTTTATCACTCCGTTCAGATCATAGGCTCACATTCGACAGATTAGGCTTTTCGTTTATCATTACATTGAGAGCATGCCTACATTCGGTAGAATTAGGCTTTTCGTTTATCACTGCATTGAGATCATGGGCCTACATTTGGCAGATTAGGTTTTTCGTTTATCATTCCATTGATATCATAGGCCTACATTTGGCAGATTAGGTTTTTCGTTTTTCATTCCATTGAGATCATAGGCCTACATTCGGCAGATAAGGCTTTTCGTTTATCATTCCATTGAGATCAAAGGCCTACATTTGGCAGATTAGGTTTTTCGTTTTTCATTCCATTGAGATCATAGGCCTACATTCGGCAGATTAGGTTTTTCGTTTATCATTCCATTGATATCATAGGCCTACATTTGGCAGATTAGGTTTTTCGTTTTTCATTCCATTGAGATCATAGGCCTATATTCGGCAGATTAGGTTTTTCGTTTATCATTCCATTGATATCATAGGCCTACATTCGGCAGATTAGGTTTTTCGTTTTTCATTCCATTGAGATCATAGGCCTATATTCGGCAGATTAGGCTTTTCGTTTTTCAAATTCCATTGAGATCATGCCTAACATTCGGCAGATTAGGCTTTTCGTTTATCATTCAATTGAGATCATGGGCCTACATTCGGCAGATTTGACTTTTTGTTTATCATTCCATTGAGATCAAAAGCCTACATTTGGCAGATTAAGTTTTTCGTTTATCCCTCCATTGAGATCATAGGCCTACATTCGGCAGATTAGGCTTTTTGTTAATCATTCCATTGAGATCAAAAGCCTACATTTGGCAGATTAAGTTTTTCGTTTATCCCTCCATTGAGATCATAGGCCTACATTTGGCAGATTAGGTTTTTCGTTTATCATTCCATTGAGATCATAGGCCTACATTTGGCAGATTAGGTTTTCCGTTTATCATTCCATTGAGATTATATGCCTACATTTGGCAGATTATGCTTTTCGTTTATCATTCCATTAAGATCATGCCTATATTTGGCAGATTAGGTTTTTCGTTTATTATTCCATTGAGATCATAGGCCTACATTTGGCAGCAGATTAGGCTTTTCGTTTATCATTTCATTCAGATCATAGGCCTACATTCAGCAGATTAGGCTTTTCGTTTACCACTCCATTCAGATCATAGGCTCACATTCGGCAGATTAGGCTTTTCGTTTATCATGACATTGAGATCATGCCTACATTCGGCAGAATTAGGCTTTTCGTTTATCATTCCATTGAGATCATGGGCCTACATTTGGCAGATTATGTTTTTCGTTTATCATTCCATTGAGATCATAGGCCTACATTTTGTAGATTAGGATTTTAGTTTATCATTACATTGAGATCATGCCTACATTCGGAAGAATTAGGCTTTTCGTTTATCATTCCATTGAGATCATAGGCCTACATTTGGCAGATTAGGTTTTTCGTTTATCATTCTATTCAGATCATAGACCTACATTTGTTAGATTAGTCTTTTTGTTTATCATTTCATTGAGAACATAGGCCTACATTTGGCAGATTGGGCTTTTTGTTTATAATTCCATTGAGATCATAGGTCTACATTCGACAGGTTAGGCTTTTTGTTTATCACTCCATTCAGATCATAGGCTCACATTCGACAGATTAGTCTTTTCGTTTTTCATTCCATTGAGATCATGCCTACATTCGGCAGAATTATGCTTTTCGTTTATCATTACATTGAGATCATAGGGCTACATTTTGTAGATTAGGATTTTAGTTTATCATTACATTGAGGTCATGCCTACATTCGGCAGAATTAGGCTTTTCATTTATAATTCAATTGAGATCATGGGCCTACATTTGGCAGATTAGGTTTTTCGTTTATCCTTCCATTCAGATCATAGACCTACATTTTGTAGATTAGGATTTTTTTTATCATTACATTGAGATCATGCCTACATTCGGCAGAATTAGGCTTTTCATTTATTATTCCATTGAGATCATGGGCCTACATTTGGCAGATTAGGTTTTTCGTTTATCATTCCATTCAGATCATAGACCTACATTTTGTAGATTAGGATTTTTGTTTATCATTACATTGAGATCATGCCTACATTCGGCAGAATTAGGTTTTTCGTTTATCATTCCATTGAGATCATTGGCCTACATTCGGCAGATTAGGCTTTTTGTTTATCATTCTATTGAGATCATAGGCCTACATTTTGTAGATTAGGCTTTTCGTTTATCACTCCATTGAGATCATGCCTACATTCGGCAGAATTAGGCTTTTCGTTTATCATTCCATTGAGATCATGGGCCTACATTTGGCAGATTAGGTTTTTCGTTTATCATTCTATTCAGATCATAGACCTACATTTTGTAGATTAGGATTTTCGTTTATCATTCCATTGAGATCATGCCTACATTCGGCAGAATTAGGCTTTTCATTTATCATTCCATTGAGATCATAGGCTTAAATTTGGTAGATTAGGCTTTTCGTTTATCATTCCATTGAGATCATGCCTACATTCGGCAGAATTAGGCTTTATGTTTATTATTCCATTCAGATCATAGACCTACATTTTGTAGATTAGGATTTTTGTTTATCATTACATTGAGATCATAGGCCTACATTTTGTAGATTGGGATTTTCGTTTATCATTCCATTGAGATCATGCCTAAATTCGGCAGAATTAGGCTTTTCGTTTATCATTCCATTCAGATCATAGACCTACATTTTGTAGATTAGGCTTTTCGTTTATCATTCCATTGAGATCATTGGCCTACATTTTGTAAATTAGGCTTTTTGTTTATCATTCCATTGAGATCATGCCTACATTCGGCAGAATTAGGCTTTTCGTTTATCATTCCATTGAGATCATAGGCCTACATTCGGCAGAATTATGCTTTTCGTTTATCATTCCATTGAGATCATAGGTCTACATTCGGCAGAATTGGGCTTTTCGTTTATCATTCCATTGAGGTCATATGCCTACATTTGGCAGATTAGGCTTTTTGTTTATCATTCCATTGAGATCATGCCTACATTTGGCAGATTAGGTTTTTTGTTTATCATTCCATTGAGATCATAGGCCTAAATTTGGTAGATTAGGCTTTTCGTTTATCATTCCATTGAGATCGTGCCTAAATTCGGCAGAATTAGGCTTTTCGTTTATCATTCTATTGAGATCATAGGCCTACATTTGGCAGATTAGGTTTTTCGTTTATCATTCCATTGAGATCAAAGGCACTACATTTAGCAGATTAGGTTTTTCGTTTATCCTTCCATTGAGATCATAGGCCAACATTTTTCAGATTAGGGTTTTCGTTTATCATTCCACTGAGATCATAGGCCTACATTTGGCAGATTATGTTTTTCGTTTATCATTCCATTGAGATCAAAGGCACTACATTTGGCAGATTAGGTTTTTCGTTTATCATTCCATTGAGATCAAAGGCACTACATTTAGCAGATTAGGTTTTTCGTTTATCCTTCCATTGAGATCATAGGCCAACATTTTTCAGATTAGGGTTTTCGTTTATCATTCCACTGAGATCATAGGCCTACATTTGGCAGATTATGTTTTTCGGTTATCATTCTATTCAGATCATAGGCCTACATTTTGGTAGATTAGGTTTTTCGTTTATCATTCCATTGAGATCATAGGCCTACATTCGGCAGATTAGGCATTTCATTTATCATTCCATTGAGATCATAGGCCTACATTCGGCAGATTATGCTTTTCGTTTATCACTCCATTGAGATCAAAGGCCTACATTCGGCAGATTAGGCTTTTCGTTTATCATTCCATTGAGATCATCAAAGGCCTACATTCGGGAGATTAGGCTTTTTGTTTATTACTCCATTAAGATCAGGCTTACAATTCGGCAGATTAGGCTTTCCTTTTATCATTCCATTGAGATCATAGGCCTACATTCGGCAAGTTACGCTTTTCGTTTATCATTCCATTGAGATTATAGGCCTACATTCGACAGATTAGGTTTTTAGTTTATCACTCCATTAAGATCATAGGCTTACATTCGGCAGAATACGTTTTTCGTTTATCATTCCATTGAGATCATATGCATACGTTCGGCAGATTAGTCTGAATACTAAAGAGCAGAAATCACACTTACAAACATGGTATTGACTCGTAGTGGTCACGAACCACTGATTATTTTCGATTTAACTTTGTTCAACAAAATTGTTTACGATGAAAAGTTTAAGTTTTCCCAAATTCGAACATAGGAATATTTTAGTATTATCCGATTTATCGTTATATAAGCTTTAAACTAGATATTAGGTGGCAATTTTCACCCTGCAGAGTATGCTTTTGATCCATATGTGCCACAGCACAAAACAATCGCAAAATGGTGGAGTCAAAAAATTGTCCTAAAAAAAAAAAACTCCGTTGTGCATTGCGGTATCCTACAATCATAGAAATATCGATTGTTATTTAATAAATGGTAGTAATAAAATTAAATGAATGAATGATTGATTGAATGAATAACATTGTACTAAACACACAGAGAGAATTAAAAGAATCGATAAAATTTAAAAAAAATTTAATTTATTAATCCATAGGTCAAGTATAAATCCATAATATTACATGATATTCCATTTCTTAGTTACCCCATTACACAATCTTAAAATAAGGTAATACAATAAATTAATATCGGTAGGCCTACTTACATCAATGCCAATGATTAAATATTAAATACAATTGCTATTAAATAGCAAGCAAAATTACAATAAATTACTCATATTCGTATATCAAATATAAATTTCAATTTGAATATGTAAACCGACGCAGCGATAAAAAACAAAAACAAAAACAAAACAAAACCAAAAAACACACAAAATAAGTTAATGCAAATATCTTGATAAAAGAAAATTTAGCATACATGATTTTTAAATAACATTTTGCATAGTAATGCTTAGGGCCAAAGACCCGATAGATATCAAAAACCTATGAACTTAGGCCTAACTGTTTTAGTAGTTTCCACTCGTCATTAAACTGTTTTATTCTATCATGTATCGATTCCATATATTCTTCTATTCTTATGTTACGTTTTACAAAATTTACCAATCATAAATTTGACGGTTTAACAGAACCATCTTGATTTGTAGATTAAACAAATGTTACTAAAATGATACGATCAAGTTCAAAGTTCACCATCAACTTAGTTCAATACTGAATATTCATCGACTGAAGTGCAATAATCATTTGATGTTGACTAAAATACAATAATTAATAACGACTGAAGTGCAATAATCATTGTTGACTTAAATACCATGATTGATACCATGCCCATCCATGCCGGTCACGATAAGCCTAAACACGTTTAACTTTAAACGTGTTACCAAAAGCGGAGAAAACTGTTAATTACATAAAATAAACAATAGTAAACAAGGTGAAGAAAATTAGGTCAGATTTCACGTTAGCTTTAAACGTGTCAACAAAAAGGTTTAGCTTTAAACGTCATACCAAAATCGGGGAAGGATTGGTAATTACAAAAAATAAACAATAGTAAAAGAAATCAGAACAAATTTTACATAAATCTAATTTAGCAACCGAAAACACAATAGCTATAAACGTGTCACCAAACACGATTCGTGTAATTGAAATCGGGTAAAGATTGGTATTTACATAAAATAAGCAATAGTAAACGTGGTGAAGAAAATTATGTCAAATTCCATCTACATTCAACAACCTAAACGTGTTAGTTTTAAACGTGTCACCAAAAGCGGAGAAATGTTCTTAGGCCTAATTATATCAAATAAACAATAGTAAACGGGGTGAAGAAAATCAGGTCAGATTTCACCTATACTCAACAACCTAAACATAAAAAACAAAAACAATACCAGTTTAACAATATAAAAATTTGTTTCTATAGGCAATAATATTAAACTTAAATGCATTATATAGATAATAGACCTACTTAATAAAAGATGACGAACTATGCCCAAACTATATTTCTATATGCTTTGCATTTATTATAAAAATTGTATATACTTTCCGCCAATTAAACAAGTCTTTTTTTGTATTGACATAATATAAAAGGTAAATATCCCGCCGAATAATATAAGCGAGCGATCTTGTAAAGGCAACTTGATTTCTTGCTTCAAATAAGGTATCCATTTGTATAAGTCTTATGAAGATACGCCTATCTAATAATGACCTTAGTGCGATCGGGACCAACAATACCTCCGACTTCAAAATAAGCCTAAGTGATCGACTGTCCCCATAGCTTTTATAGACCCTACTTTATATTTTGCATAGACGCCATTGTAGGACAACATGTATTTCGAATCGGATTTTACTGTTAATTGGCTGTTTTGGTTGGTAGGCCCTATGTGAATAATATAAATTGACAGTAAATTTATCGCGTAAATGTGGAATACCAGTTTAAAAGTTATCATTGAAAGACAAGAAGCATACGGTACATTTTCATTACTCTAACTGTGTTAACGCGCCTCTACATGCGAGTATCTGCACCCATATTTTCATCACCGTGTACTGAAAAAAAAATTACACAAAGCTATAAAATTTCGATTCGGTAATATAAATAATTGTTTTATATAAAAACGTAAGAAAATATAATATATCTATGAATTACATATTCATAATTATAACATAATTATTAGGCTTATTTTTGATGTGAGAGTAATGCAAAAGCAGTCCAAAGCTCTGTTTACACTAAACACAATTACGACACGGCAACGACACGATACAAATGCGCGCAGTGTTGAAGAATACAAACTACGCGATGATATGTCTTTGTCGTGTCGTAATCTTAAGTATGCAAGGGATTTAAATCACTGAGAAAAAAACAAAGAGAACATAGACCTATTATACTGAAAGTAACAAAAAACTGAACCCCCACCTAAAAAACAAACAGACTGCAGGGGAAAAGATTTACTTACTGTCTTCATTTTTTCCAAACTTGCACGAAGGTGCTGGAAATGTTGGGCAGAATGGTAGATATGAAAAAAAGGCTTTCTTGCGAATGAAACTCATGCCGAACGGGAAATCGTATGTCTTCATTGCAAATGAAGTTTCTTTAGTTGTTTCGCCAGCTTTTGATAAAGTAAGACGCCATTTTGTTATCCCACGTTCCTCTTCGGTTCCTGTACAAAGGTGAGAATACCATAGTATTATTGGTATAAGTATAGATTAAAATTATATTGATTATCTATAGGCCTATGATATAAAATACGCATTTGTATAAAAAGAAAATGGAGTATATAATTGAATAATATACTAAGTGTAA
>NW_022730786.1:2149241-2160505 GCF_011630105.1 Anneissia japonica | reverse complement strand
TATATATACTTACTTACCTTTGTTATTCCAATTGCCCCAATGTTTTCGCTGTATGACGTCGTCCCATTACCCGTACCCCACAAGCCTGCTAAAATACAACCGATGCCTTCCATTCCGATGCCGCGGTTGATGGCGTGGTCGGGTGGTGGTGGCGCACCAGATAGCCGAGCACAAGCATAGTAATCACCAACAGACTCGACCATTGATGCTAGAACACCAGACAACATGCCAAAGACGCCGGCTACAGTAACAATAGGAGCTCCCCATTGACCTGTTACAGTTTGGGAAATGTATATAAGTAATACTGTACTACAACTCACAGCTATTAAATGTTTTGGTGAGGCCAGTTATAGTCGAAAATTACAGTCAGCGCATGCGCAATGAATAAATCGGATTGCGTTATTTAGTGGCAGGAATATTCACATCCTACAATAATTCTTCTTTTATTCATTCATAAAAAAACATATTTGATATAAAATAGATATCGAAAATGACAAAGAAGAACAACACCAACAAGGGACAAAAGTACAGTACAAAAAAAATTATAAAAATAGATATTGCGTCTCTTAAAAGCATGATTAACAAACTTAATAACAGGAAGCAGAATATCAAAATCATTGGCACTAAACTAAAAGGACAAATTTATCAAAATCATTTACATTATCAAAATCTGATGCTCCCTCACTAATTAAATTAAATAATTCATTACGAAAATCAGAATAAAATGAAAATTTTATCTTCAATCTCATTTGTACCACATGAGGTACAAACTCTGTTAGAAAGAGGAGTAACTGGAGAGGTAAGTCGCCCCTTCTCAATCACGAGGGAGTGAGCACTTGTTCTAAGTTAAGTAAAGTTGCAACGCATATCGATATCAAAGAAATTACAATATTTTTCATTGGTAAATGTGTTTTTAAAAAGAAAATATGTCCGGTATTTTAGACAGGTAATTAGTGATATAATTTAGACAACCAGAACAAAATGTATCATGTAATTTGTCAATAATATTACCCTTTAGCTGAGATGCACTAAGTGAGTTGGGTTTAGTCCGAAGAATGGGCTTTAGTTTTAAGGACACCTTCCTGGAAAAAAGTGTACAAGTGTTTTTACCACTTTGTTGTCTTTACAATAAGTAAATGTGGCCCGGATGTTATAATCACTAACCGATTAAAAAGAATACCCGATATTCATTATATTAAATATTACAGCACTTTCATATTTCCATATATCCGGAAATGACATAGGGTCCATAAGGTCATTGTGGGCTGAAGCCCTTGATAGCATTTAAACCCGTTTTGAATACCGAGGCCCTGCCTACGTAGCAAGACAAAGACTGCAGGAATTGATCATTGTTATTCTATTGTTGACCGGATACATTGACATTGAAAACGGATTAGATTCGGTACAATACCGCGGTAACCACAGGAATGCCAAACTATGGAATATACGGTACTGTAAAGTGTAAAATTGAAAGAATGTAAGAAAGTATAATACATACTCCAAGTATTGAAATACACGCCATCGTGTTGGGATTCAATATTTCGACATTAATTATGTCATCATCATGAATGAAAGAATGTACACTTTGAAAAATAGCGTTTGGACTATAATGCCAAAAATATATACGCCTACTGTCTGCGGTAAAATCTGGCAAAAATATCAAAAATAAATTTAGATTTTGCTGATTTAGATCATGTTTGTTGCTACAAAAATATTTACATTGATTAACAGTAATTTTAAAAATTTGTTAAAAAGAACAAACAATAATTTGTATCAACTATGTGTTTGCTAATTGGCAATAAAACATATTTTCTCGTTCGAACTTTCAAGCTCATGGTAACCTAATTAGATTATTAAATTACGCAATTATAATTCAGTCAATCAACCAATTGATCAATCAACCATTCATTATATCCATCAATCTAAAACTCCTTGATTTTCTTCAAGGGACAAATGAAAGTTAGGCCTATTGTTTGGACAGAGTTACATTACGTACCGTACGTTATGATATTAATTTTATCGAAAAAATCGATGTCATGAATATTCAAGCATTACGATAAATCTTCACATTTATGGATTGGATTGGATTTAATCGGTGTAAACACCAATGATAGCCTACGGAAGTTTAGAAGAAGACATATTTCCAGTGGGGTCCTTCTGGTGGTGAATGGACAGTAGGCCTACACCGGGAGACAATCCCCTCTTTTCCGAAGAGTGTACTGCGTTCTTTAACGTGCACATGGGCACATGTGACCAACGGCTTAAACGTCTCATCCGAAAGACGGTGCGCTATTGTAACTTGTATTTCAGCCCTCTAGCTGAAACACAAGGAGAGGCAGCGATGGAAATTGAACCGGGGACCTAGAGATCTCCATATTTTGATGAGGACTGGAATTTTATAATATAATAATAAAAAAATACAAAACCTATTTTCTTATCGTAAGCCCGACTATAACAAATGTTAGAGGGCTCGGGTAATCTAAAATGACAATAAGGTACACCTTTTTTTATTATTATTATTATAAGAACCAGTAAAATTTTGTCCAAGCTCATTGTTCTACGGTTCTCTCAAATGTTCTAATTTTGATCTTATTTTTTGCACATTTTTCTAACACAGAAAATTATTATTGTACAGCAGTATACTGTACTGTAGTATAGGGGTATTACATAGTCACATCAACTACAGGTATACTTGTTGGTTTTTCATTTAAAAAAAAAAAAATAAAAACGTCATTTGGCATTTTACTTCAGCCTCAATTTGTTCTTAATTTTTAGGCAATTAGCCTCAGTGTTATAAAAAAGGGGTACTGGATAATGATTCAATTCCAATAAGACATTTCGTAGTCTGAACTGCGCATGCCCATATCAACAATCGACATAACCATCACCACATAGGCCTCCACACAACGTAGGTTTATGTGGATTGACCTTGGATACTGACATGCAGTGGGAACCTAAGACTTACCAGGATACGGGAATCGAAACCAGGCCGCCTGCTTTAGGACTTCGGTGTTCAGATCTGTCCGCGCTCCATAACCGTATTGCGTTGAATTCGTTGGAAATACATCGGCAGCCGTAAATATGGCAGAGAAAATCCAGGATATTATTATAGCTATTATAACCTGAAGAGAACGAAATAAATGTTACTCCGTTTTTATTATCAAAACCTCCATCATCATCATTATCACCATAATCTTCATCACCATATCCATCACCATCTTATCGTCATCATTGTTATCATCATTAATATCATCATCATCATCACAACCTGCACCATTATTATGCGTTATTAGTATGTCATTATGCGTCATTATGTCATTTAAACGTCATTTAGTATTCATTTACGCAATTCGTCATTATGCGTTTTTTTAAATTCTATTAATGACATCCCAATCAAAACCTACAGGAAATAACTTAAATATCGGGTACTTGGTAATGTGGCATCCGTTGCTGGAAGTGTAACCAGGTGTTGGAACGTTGATGTTTTTTAAGTACTGCGAGAACATGATAACGAGTACTATAGTTCTGCGAGAATGATATAATAAAATTAAGCATTAAAAACATTCATTGTAATACGCACTTTCACTGTCAGTGAAAAGTTAGAAATATAGGCCTATTTGTTATCATAATCATGATTATCATATTGATTATATCATTAACAAGATCATTATCATCATAATCATTATCTAATAATCATTATTGTCAACAACATCATTCATCGTCATCATCATCATCATCATCATTATCATCAACATCATCATCATCATCATTTTCATTATCCAATAATCATCAACAACATCATTCATGACCATTACCACCAACGTCATTATTTTAATAATAATGTTAATTATAACTTTAATATAATATTTTTCGTGTTTTTATTGTTGATTACACAAGTTTCTGTTTTTGATTCTTTCTTTCCCGGGGTTTTTTTCCCAAAAAATAAATAAATAAATAAATAAATATAATAATAATAAGAATAATTTTTATATAATATTTATATATATATATATATTTCTATCTAGTTTTATATTTCTATTTTTGTTAAACTTGAATTTGTAATTTATCATTTGTAATTTGCAGATTGCTATTAAAACGGTTGTGAATATCATCATCGATACATTTATTATTATTTTTTATTTAATATTTGCTTTTAAAAGGCTATACTTACAACACTGACATTCCCCAATGTACGCCAGCCCGGGAAGCCGCGACACTAAACAGAGACAAACCCACAAGACCGATCGTCGGTGCGATAGCCAACGGTCCAATAAATTTTAACATAAATCCCATAATTCCACTAAATCCAATTATGACCTGGAAGCAAGAGGCAACGACTATGGCTCCCTGAATCTAAACAAACGCAGAACAAAACAAAAATCACAATATAAATTTAGTTGCATTTGATAAATGTCTACTAATAATATAAAAATATACGATAAAAATAAATATCATGAATTAGGCCTATATAAGGTGCTATATAAATTAACACATTGCATTACATTAAAATAACTGAACAAATTACAACATATATTGTACTTTTTTGCGTTCAAATACATATTTTCCCATGAGTTTTGTACTGGGGGTGATTGGGGCCAACTGTTGGACAGAAGTTCTGTATAGTCAATACGGTAAGCTATAGCTGATAAGCCTTTTTATATACTTGTCAATACCTGTTGTTAGATCGCCTACTTCGTCACTCCACAGATTTCCTTTTAACCTTACAACCAATACAGACTGTACAATACCCATGCAATTATTTTTATTTCAAAAGGCAACAATTTATAGCCTAACTGCTTTTCATTTTAATATAATCAATCTTAAAAGGTATTCAAATTGAGTACCTGAACTTTTTTTACCATCAATATTTACATTGTACATTAAACTTATGACCTTATGCAAAGGTAATGACACCTCCATTAATTTGACAGGGCAGGTTCTCTTCTCAATAATGTTAAATTTTGAAAATACATTTAGATATCACTTCATTAGTTACATAGCACGTAACTCCCAAATATAGTACATACACCCTTGACGTTAAAAATATCTAATAAAATCTAATTCATCCACTCTCTATGGTATTGTTAAAAATATATATTAACATAAATTTAATCACATACATTGTTAGATAAAATGTTTTTGCAACTACGTATGACTACCAGTAGACTGATCTCGATCATAAACGAGAGCCTCATCTATTGAACCAACTGAGGACAGTAAACATAACCCCCTAATATAGTACGCATAACCCCAAATCCAATAAGCTTTCGATAACTTACTTCACGCATGCGCCCTTGCCAAGCATCAGTGGCATCAGCAAGCTGAGCCTCCGTTGCGTTAGCTAAACATGAAAGAAGAAAAGTAAGAAACGAATCAATTCAAATACACATGCAAATTAGACATTTAATGTTTATTTTATATACACAAATGTAAACGATTTAAATATTATTAAGTCTGTACCGGTACTAAGCCAAAACAAAACTTGCAACGTTCCTGGGCCTATATTTTTCACACGGTTCATTGCTGGTTATTTGTTCAAAGGTTTCAGTAGTAAAATGTCAGCTTCATCAGTAGTATCACTGAAATTGGTAACCAGTAGTGGGGCCAGCGTCCTCGTTGAGAGTTCCAAGGACTCCAGCAGTGACCCATCTCATCCCCGCCATGCTGGAGCAAATTTTAAGGCACCTCTGATTCCTAGAAGCGGTACTTTAATACCGTAATAATGCATTTTCGCAGCACTTTTCTCCGACGAATTGACGGAAATGGGGTGCAGGTCTTTCCAACCTGTTTTTTGTGTCCATTGACCCCGGGGGCGCGGTTTTAATGAAAAATTAATTTTGACACTCGAAACGTTCTCTTTGCTCCAATGACTTTTATATATACTCGATACTTTGACCACTTACGAGGTGGAGGAGCAGGACAATCTCCCTGCAGACTCAATATAGCAAATGTGGGAGTTAAAAACGTGAATGTTCCTCCCTGGATAATTGGAAGTCTGTAAAGTAAAACATAAAAAATGTAGTACATTTTACGTATAAATGAAAATTAACATTTCAGCACTATATCAGAAGGTGATTTGGTGTTTGGTGTCCGCATTAGAGTGTGAAATGAAATACATCCAATCAGATTCGGTCAATAATATCTGTCTCTTATACACATCTTTANNNGCATTGTAAAAAACGGCACACAGAAACAGGAAGTTCATATCGAAATAGGCTATTGCTTCTTTGGTATAGTTCTTTTATTATTAAATGCTTCATACTGTTACAACAATGTGTCCATAAATTGCGTGATTAGGTTCAAATTATATAATAACTTACTTTTAAGATAGAATTTTGTAAGCCTACCTGACGCCAAATGTGGTTTGGAGCAAAGTAACGAGACCTGAAACAAAGAAGATCGTCCCAATCAGCTCACTTGTGGCTACCAGGTCATTGCCGATACACAATGCAGGAGCCAGGATCAACGGGATTGCCACGCAGCTCCCAAACATCGTCAGGAAATGCTGTTTAGAATAAAAACAGTTTTATAATATGAATGATTACTTTGTAAGTTCTAATGTAAATTATCTTTAAAAAATAGGCCTCTAACGGATGTATAAGGGATCAAAGGTATACATTATGGATCTCTATAGGCCTAATTATCAATGTTAAAATCTCGGCCTAACAGGAGCGGAGCCAGATTTTTTTCCGGGGCAACAATGTGAATCCACACCCTCCTCAGCCGCACCATGGTTGGTGCTGATGTGCGCAAATTTCAAGAAAAGGCACTTCTATAGATTCCCGGAAATGACACTGCCTGACGGTAAAATTGCCTTTTCAAACCAGTGCTCACAAAATTAGGCTTCTTACCAACCGGAGTTACGATCCCCTCTCCTAGACACCCCTCCCCTCACGAGCGCCGTGAAGGATTAATTGAGGGACTTAGTCTATTTTGTGCTGGGAGGCGCAAAGCTCTAAATTTAGAGCCCCATAGTCAGAGAGGAAGATTTGTGAGAGGTGTACCCAGGAGGCCTGGATCAACGATAGTTCACGTGTATTTTTAAAGGTTTAGGCCTAATAAGAGACAACAATAGGCCTATAGGGAAAAAGCACCAATTTTTAAGCTCCTAAAATAATGGCTGGAAATAGCGTCTTAATTCTCCGTCTTTTGACTTTTTTTGTTATCCTGACTTGTGAAATCGTTGGACTAAATCGGATAGCGGGATATAGCGTCGTGTTCGTCGTTAATCAATAGAAAATTCAAAATTAGCGGTAAAAATAATCGAGCGCCTCTTTCGCCCACTGCTGCATCTGCCACCGAACTCATGGGTTCAATTCCTTTTTTCTTCCTTTTTCCTCGTCCCCACTCCCCCGGCTGAATCTTCCCTTGGCTAAATAAGTTATAAAGATCAATGCAATAGAGTTTTCGTTGATCCAGACTTTTTACAACAAACGAAGTCTTTATTGATTACCAAACCAGTATTTATAAAAATGACAGCCGTCTCTGAGGAGAAAAATATTTTCTGCTCTAACTTTTAATTAAAAGCTAATACATCATCTTACGTATACATAATTGGCATAGATCTACACAGCATTAAAATACTACATTAATTTCATTAGCAGGATTTTTCGGCCAGGCCTGGGCTTTATAATGGTGCTTCTATTGCAACTCATTGATATATTCACGAAATGTGGTTTACTTGGTCGTACAAATTATCTTTTATCGTACTTGAACTTGTAAATGAATAATTCAAAATTCAACAGGTAAACAATTACTGCTTTTATCATAATGTGTACATAATGTGTACAACCGTAAAATGGAACTGTCATCGCCTTTGCACAGTAGGCCTGTGTACCTATTTTATTCCATTATACAAACATTTGCTGACCTGGCAAGTTCAATTAATGATTTAGACTGATAAACTACTGATCAGTCAACACCGAATGGCCATTTTAAACTTTATTGTCACCCTATAGCCTGTTTGTTTATGGTTTAATGATTTACTGCAGCTTTTGGCCCGTGACCATGGTGTTTATATAATTCGGACGAAAATCGAGCGAACCATTGCATGGACTTGAACCTAAAAACTCTGCCGTTAGTCTCATCATAAGCGTGCTCTATATTAAAAGTGGTGCGTAGGCCTATAGTCCTATTTTTTGTAATTTGGATTTATAAATCTAAAGCCACGAGCTGCCTTTTGGTTGCCAAGCCAAATGTTATGAGATAATTTTTCTGACCTTTGAATTTAGGCTGCAAGTCTTCCCTGTGTTTTCATATGTTGTTTCGCTTAGAAACCCTCCAATTGGTTTGATAGATAATAAACATACCTGAAATCCCAATATGATGGTCATGTACCATGGCGGCCAATCGTCGATTTTGTATGTGATGTCATCATTGTCTTCTATTAACTGATCAAAGGATTTAGCCGATTTTGATTTGGCCATCGATACTCCATTAGAGTTCGCCAACTGTGGGAAAACCTAGAATGGATTAACAGTGCACGATGAAGAAAGCGGATGGAATGAAATGAAATGGTGGCGGAGAATAAGCAAGCGTGGACGGTTTTATATATATAAATCATCAAAGAAAGGTAAATACAGTGTTGAATAAAGGACATAATAATAAACCGTGTAGCATAGCTCTCAACGAATGTATTCCTGTAAAATAAATGAATAAAGAAATTGTGTAATAAAATGCCTCTGGCGGGACTCGAACCTGCGACCTCTCGCTGTCAAGGCGAGCGTCATAACCATTAGACCACCAGATACACTCCATTACACAATAGGTATAGTCTGTTATTAAAAATGGTCCTGCATAAGACAATTGTCTAACAAAATATAATAATTAATAGTAATAAGAAAGGTCAAAAGTGCAAAACAAAATCACAAAACCCTTCAAAAACAAATTACAAGAGGGTTCATCTTGGCTCACAACAAAAACAAAACTGTACAAAAGAAAACATAAATTTATCAAGTACAGTATAGAACCCCTATTAAAGGGACACCTTCGGGACCAAAAACAGTGTCCCCTTAATAGGGGTGTCCCCCTGTCTCTTATACACATCTTGATGGGTATAAGAGACAGAATTAGGGCATGTTATAATCGTATCAAGCATAGCCCTTTAACGATAAAGTTATCTTTTAGAGTAGTATAATAAAATTAAAAAATAATATGTATGTATATAGCACATTTTCAAATTTGTTCAATGCGCTTTACATACAGTGCAATATTAAAATATGGAATATTATATACGTCTATTCAAACAGGCATATGGGACTTGTCAGAAAATTTGAGCTAAATTTACTGACTGCAGTCATATTATTCGCAATAATTGCAAGGCCGTAGCCTGAGACGAAAAAACATAGGCCTAGTAATAGGTCTATATTACATATTGTGGGAATGTAATTTGTCACGCAGAGCTAACGGAGGGGCGAAGCCCCGAATCGGGGAAGGGTTTGGGATTCGGTATCCCCCTCCCGAATTGGGAAATAAAAAAACCAAGGCGCTAGACGCTCGTGGTGGTATCTTGACTTAAGAAAGTTACCCTTGTATTTTGTAATGCCAAGTCAAAACTTCCAGGGTTTCTCCCGTCACCGTTTTGCATATCTCAAGTTTCTAAAATTCCTGACATCTTTAAAAAAAGCAATGTAAATGGTGACTGTAGAAATGTACAGAGGCATTAATGGACACTCTTAATTCTTAAAAAAGTAATTTAAACATGCGATCTTTTTTCTTTTTCATTGAATCATTCTTTTTCATTGAATTTTCTTTTATTCATTTTCCATATGAACACTAAATTAAATAGTGTTAAATTACAATAAATGATAATGAATATATGTGATAATAACAAATATGCCTACCAATAATACTGTAATTATGCAAACATGCAAACACTAAGTTCATTAGACCCTAACTATTATTTTCTACAAACGATTTTTTTTACTGCAGTACCGGTATATAATTCCTAACATAACTTTTCAATGTCAACAATCCGCGGTCTAGGGTATGTAGAAACTTGGTATTAAAATTCGCAACATAAAGAAATTATCTTTTCATAATATATAGAACATGGTGTGAATTTCGTTGACTACCAAGTTTATGCAAGAATGAAGGTGATATTTGACTGGACTAATGGTGTTTATTTTTTTTAAATATCAGTGTGTTGGGAAAAATAATGCTAACTACGAAAGTGAATTGAAAAATTAATCATGGAGAAAAATCTTTGCTTATTCCGTAGTTTTGGTTTATTATCTACCTAGTCGGGCAGATCATAAGATCTAATCTAATCGGTACCGTATCTAACTACACTACTGTATATTCAAATATCTCACAAAAAAAAATCACCCTTCAACGACTTCAATAACAAACTCATTATGTTTGTGTGTATTGCATTGTGGGTCCTTCTCAGCCGAGTATACATTTTATGCAGTAAGGGAGTACAGTGCCCTATTAAGGGAAAACCTTCAGGACCAAAAAGTGTCCTCTTAATATGAGTGAAGGGAACCCTTACAGGAGACACTAACCAAAAGGTTGAATGAATTTTTCTTATTTTTAGACTGTTGTAGTTATGGTGATACAATAAAAACAAATGAAGTGTCCCCGTAATAGGGGTTAAATAATATGTATTGGCTGACCATTTGGCACACTCAGAAAATGTCCCAGTCCCCTTAATAGGGGTGTCCCCTTTATAGGGGTTGGCCGTAGTGTTAAAAGATATATTTTCCGTCGTTTCACAGAAAAGTGTCTCCTTAATAGGGGTGTCTCCAGAATAATGAATAATAATAATAAATGAAAACTTGTATAGTACTAGTATCTTTGTGTATTAACCGAAAGGTCCACTGATTAATCTCAGATAAGATAGTATAATACATACTCCAAGTATCGAAATGCACGCCATCGTCGGGATTCAATGTTTCAACATTAATGTCATCATCAGGAATGATGATGGACATTCCTGATGATGACATAATTAATGTCAAAATATTGAATCCTGATACAATGGCGTGCATTTGTGTATTAACAACCGGAGAAAACATCAATAAATAATGATGTTTTCAAGTTATTCTTGAAACTGTTCAGACTAGAGAAGCATTTAAATGTTGTTGGTAAACTGCTTCATATAGGCCTAGTTGGCGGCTGCAACATAAAATGATCTTTCAACAGGGGTGTCTTAATGGAGAGGTTCTACTGCATTATCAATGTATTGTATGGATTCATTATACACATCTAGATGTGTATAAGAGACAGGGCGAAGCCTGTATTTAATCCAATAAGTATATATA
>NW_022730786.1:2118670-2149096 GCF_011630105.1 Anneissia japonica | reverse complement strand
CGTTTATACCTGCTGGAGCTAGAGTGCCTAATTTGTAGATAAGTCTCTCTTCATGTTTCTTCCGAACTGTATCAGTCCCATTACAAAGTTTAATGCCAGTTATAGTGATATCATTCAGAGAGTGGTTAGTGGCAAAATATATATATATACACGATTGAAACTCGTTCCGTTATTCTTCTACATTCTTATACAAGCTCTACAACGGTGTTACAATTGTACTAAGCACTGTTTTTCATACATTTTATACTTGTTATTTATATATTTTTTTGTATTCATTTTATTAAAAGGATTTACCGCCCTCTTGGACGTGTGCCACTGATCAAAAAGTGTAATTCTTGGATAAATAATGTTATCCTTATTCATGTTTATATTATTGTTTATTTGACGCCAATAGCTAAAGGTATTCCAAACAGCTAAAAATAAAAACCCTTCACGAGACAGACAAACAAGCAGATAAACACGCATATACCGTACTCTATGAGACTGACGGTTGTTTTAGGTCGTGAAAAAAAAAATCTGCTACCGTCACAGGAATTTAACACACAACACTGTGATTGGAAAACAACCGTATTAGCCATCAAACACTACTTTCTTTAACAATATAATAATAACATTAATCACTAACGATAATGAAAATAATATTAATAACAATAATATTAATAATAACAATGATAAAACATATCTACGTGATGACATACAATTAAACCTCGTCATTTTTATATACAGCTTTTGAAGGCCATACGTCTTCACTCATTTGAACTGCACTTGAATACACCAATGAGCTCAACAATAGATTTACAAATAACACAGGTTTCTCTTTATGAGCGTAACATGGTAAACAGAACACTTGTCGTGAAATATGATTTTGTGTATGTAACTCGCCCCGGTCAGCCTTTGTTATAGAATGTTGTGACAATATATATAACTATTTCATCGAAATTAACGCTACTGCTACTACTTTTTTTAGCAAATTGTAGGCCTATATGATTTAGAATTTTCAGGGGCGGCACCCGAGTGGAGAGTGTAAGATGGGGAGGGGTAACATTCACCTACTGAGGATACTGACAATTCCGACAAATTTACCACACCCCTCCCGTCACCCGTACTCTTAACCCACTACTACACTTACCTCAACCTCAATAATGGAGTCACGTCCATTACTGGTGGAACCTTGATCAACTCCGTCTGGCATTGTTGTACTATCTCTGTTGTGTGGATAAGCGAAGTGTTGGTCGAATTGTGACCATGAGACGAAACCACCAATTTGTATAGGCCTACTTATTTAAAGTCCACAATATCTAAAACATGGACTAAGTGGAGTTTAGAGGGCGGTGTTAAATGTTGTTTTTTTTCTAGAATAATGTTGAAATAAAAATGGATTGAACAACGGACCAATCAGAGCAGGGCAAGAGGTACGCGAAAGTCCCACAAACACTAACGTACCTGGGTTGGTATGTGGATAGATTATTTTTTTGCCAATCAATCAATCAATCAATCAATCAATCAATCAATCATTCAACCTATTAACATTTTAGGTACAGTGGCACACAGGTCCGATTTAATATTTTTACTTAACTGAAAATTTAGAGCAGGGCAAGATGTACGCGCATGTCCCGCAAACACTAAAGTGGCACACATATCCGCTTCCTTATTTTTTATTTAACTGACCAATCAAAGCAGGGAAAGAGGCAAGCGCATGTCCCATAAACACTAAATTTTACGGACGTATATAATTTGCCTTGTCAATCAAAAATTCAATTTAACATTTTAGAGACAGGCTTCCTTCACTCGTTCGTTGCGACTATTTAGAGTTCTGTTTTGTGTCCTTTAAGTGAACAATTTTGGTAAATTGAATGACAATTTGAAGGTAAAATAAACGTCTTTATGCCAGTAGCAATATTTGTATATTGATCATTTGATTATAGTATAATTCAACATAATGCTGTTATGTCTAATAAGAAAGTCATTTGTAAATTTAATGTAATTAGGCCTATATTTACATATTGCTTTTATTCTGTGATTAAATTAATTAGGTTACGATTGAATATATATTTTTTTCATTAATACTTTAGTTCTAATTCGAATGTGATCTGTTTTATTTTTAAAGACTCTTTGTCTCTTGCCTTTTGTATACAATTTTGTTTTATTTTAATTCAAAATTATGTATTTTAATGTACAGTAATGTGTTTTGATGAATGTTTTTATATATTATATAAAAACATATATTGAGATTAAGAAAGCAAAGAGTGCCTTCCATGCACGTAAAGTAAGACCCCTAAAAACGTCCGATCCCGGGAAGTGGCATAGGGAAGTGAAGAACCTGGGGGGCATGAAAAAATTAAAAGATCCCTTGATTCATGTCCCTAATGTCGACTGTGAGGCCCATGTGGCTATTGCTAACGCAATTAACTTGCATATAGCTAGTTTTTCCCAAATTCAACCACCATTGGTCATTGAAAAACTTCCAGCGTATCTCCCAAGCCCTATGCCACCCCCTAAATTTCAGACTTGGGAAATCCATCAAGACCTTTGTAGACTGAACGAGAAAAAGGCAGGTGGACCTGACAATCTCCCACCTAGGGTACTTAAACAATGTGCATTTGAATTAACTGTTCCAGTTACTGATCTTATAAACTCTTCTTTAAAAGAGGGTAGAGTGCCATCCCAATGGAAAGAAGCGAACGTGACCCCTGTCCCTAAAGAGTACCCACCTAACATTAATAAACTTAGACCTGTGTCCCTCACTCCTACACTGGCAAAAGTTGCTGAGGGTAAGGTTGCTAAAATTATACTAAAAACAATAAAACCGGCTATTGATAAAAGACAGTATGGTAACCAAAAAGGAATTTTTTTGTTTTTGTAATTTTTGTTTTCAATATAAATCGTCTAGTATTGGACCTTGGACTTTTCTATAATAACGCCTCAATTTTTGCATTGTAATCAATAACTTTATTTCCTCGATGAAATCAAGTTATTTGCTGTAGTAAAAATACGTTTCAGTTAAGGAGAGACTTTTTATACCTTGTTTAGCGAAGCCGTCGCCCGCCAATAATGATTTCGAATAAAAATAAAATTTTATGTGTGGACAATTAAGCGTACCCGCTGCGACAAAAAAAAATTATTATTTCAGAAAATAAGTTCTTATTTCTGCATTTACCCCCGCCACTGCCTTGAAATCTCACTGTATATGTATATTTCTTCCTCATTATATAAATCAAAACATTTAACAATCCAATTGCTACACTGTTTACATTCACCGATAAAATTTTATTCTCATTTTCTCCTCCGTTTGGATGTTTTTGGCAAAACTATTTGATAAATAAAATAACAAAATGTTATTTTTTCCGCCCTCCTCTGATGATCCTTAAAAATATAAACAAGGTATAAAAGTCTCGACTAAGTCTCGTTTCAAAAGAAATTTAAAAAAAAAGATTGTTTGCAATTTGTATCAATTTATTCCATATGCTCATTAACAAAAAAAAATGAGGCAATGCAAAAGTGTAATGAATAATGAAATGCCTAGTTTCACTCCCAAATCTAGACACTAAATAAATTTATTCAATGGAAATCCCTACTTTGTCAGAAAGTAAATAAAAGTACACAAGAGAGCCATGTCAAAGCAACAAAATAGAGATTATATTTCAAGAGCTTTCCCATCACAATAGGGTCCCTTTATTCAGTCGAGATCTATTGGAGCAAAACAAAATATCACTCCAGTCAAAATGGCCGTTTCAGCTTTGATTAAGAGGTTAAGCATTTGAAATTTAGTTTTTTTTTTTAGAAACGTTTGTGAAACTTCAACATCAACAGCTTTCATATAAATGTATCACATCTAATAGTCCTATAAATTGTGTAAATATTTTTGTCATTTAGATTTAGTCCATCCTTTCTTTAGACAAATAAAATGTCAATCATACTTAGTTAAGTAAATTCAAAATTAAAAATTAAAAAAAATAAAAAAATTGAAAATCAGGTAGTAAATTTGTAATACTCTTTAAAAATGTAATTTAATGCTTAACGATTGCCCTGTAATATCAGTACATTGTTATTTTAAAGAGAAAAAAAAATGAGTGATTGATGCAATTTAAATTAAACATTCAATAACTCATTTAAAAGGGTCAAATAAATAATAAATTTTCGATGAGACAAGATCAAAATACTCAAATTTACGATTTACAGAAATGTTACAACGAAAATCTTTCAATTGATTACTAGCCAATTTAAGGGTACAGGAAGTATCATTAATGTGTCTTCTTAGCCTTATTTGCATAAAATCGCTACATTGGTTAGCTGTCTCCTACTGCAAATAGGAAGGCGCTCTGATTCGTCCGACCAATCAGCGTCGGCAAAAGTCGTCGGCAACAGCGTGTAGCGATACCATGGAAACAAATTTTATTTTGAGTGAAATATGTTCTCACTAATATTTTCAATGGACCTGTCCGGAGTTCAGTCAAATTCTTACAACTGGCCCATCAGAACAGGTCAAATAAATATGCACATGTCCCACAACCACGCTTGTTTACGTTGTTGTTTTGTGGGACCAACAATATTCAAAAGACAGGGGCTAGCAGAATGTCCATTGAAAGCTAAATACGAAGTAAGAAATTATTTATTTACAAGTTAATCAGACCGACATGTTTACAGAAATTGGTTTGCCTTGTATTCAAATTTTATATAAAGAAAATTCCCTAACATATATCTTCGCATAATAAAAAAAATAATGTAAAAAGCATATTTATTATAGGTCTGAACAGAGTTTAGGTAAGATCTGTTTATGCTTCACTACTACAGAAATTAAGTATTGACTGTAAAGTAGGACCACACCCTTCAAGTACAGTAAGTATACGTATAAGCCCCCTGGTCTGTTTTTCAGTTCTAATAATACCTATAGTTATAATTTTATTAATTAAAATTTTATGGTATACTAATATTATAGCAAAAATGAAAAACAGCTATTTCACTGACCTGCAGTGACCTTTTCAAAATTTCATTGATATCTTTTCCTTCGAGATTTTATACAAACATTCTTAAAAACAACTCCTGTTTCATTTACCAATGGACTTGCAATTGACAGAAGTGAACATCAAACCTTTGCAGCATTATAAATATTCATTATTTATATCATGTATCAATGATAATAATAATTGACTAAAGCCTATTTCATATTACTACCACTTAATAATATTGAACAGATATAAATCATGATTGAAATGTAATTTCTTGATGATTTGGTTATTGATTTTGTTCCCCTTTTCACTCTCATTCCCCTCATATCCCTTACATAAGTTCAAAGGTCAAACAAAAATTAATATACAGAAGGGCCTACAGGCTGTGCTAGTGACATAATACACTAATCGGAACATCAAGATAATATAACAATTATTTTTCAATGAACACACTGGTTCACTTACACACAATGTCCATTTGTTATATAAATTGCATAATTTCTTGTTATAACTTAATACTTGGTGGTCTAAGAGGGCGCTGTCAAACACGTTGAGCCAAAGTTTGCTTCTATTACAATGAAACCTATGATGGAATTTTTGATTTAACCAAGGTTACTTTTAACAAAATATAAACATAATCTATAACAATAATGACAGATCCATGAGTATACACAAGCCTACAATTACTGTAAATGTTCCATTAAGTGGCTCTTTTGATTAGCGTCACACCAGAAAAAAATATTTTTCGCTTAGCACTCCCTCAAAAAAGAGTTACAGCGTTCATTAAAAATTTATTCAATTTTTAATAATTGTTAATATCGAGAGTACATACCAAACTTCCTTGTATGCTTGGTATCATCCAGAAACTATTAAATAACCAATGTCTCGCGTATTAAATAATTCTAAAATTGAAACAAGTCAGATAGGCTTACTATGCACAATACATGGTCACATTTTAGTAATACATAAACTTGTAATAAGTGCTGCTTTCGAATAAACGGCGAACTGAAGTATTTGGAAAAAATATGCCGCAGCACTTATTGGAAGCTGACTCACAGTAATAATGGTAACATTACCTAATAGTCCCACACAAAACATGGTAATGATAATAAATATAGTATTTAAACAATCACTAGTACTATCAAATGTCCACATGATAAAAATAACATTGCATTTTGAGAATTTCCCTAAATTAAATGACTAATTCTACTTTTAATTGTTTGCCAGTCCCCTTATAAAAATGTTTCCTGTTACTTTAAAAACTATAATAATATTCAATACAAAAGTCATTATCAATATTACAGTAATTAAATATTAATATATTATTTAATTCTACTTTATTAGAATTCATCTTAGAAATATATGTAACACTACAAAATATTCTTTCTACTTAATACAATTTGGTACAAGTATAAAAGTACTTGAAATTTTAGGTATTAAAAGTACATACTTCAAAGTATATTGTCATTATATTTCCATTTTTGTTATAGAAAGAAATATTAATTTCATAATTATTGGGAACTCAATTTTTATCTCTAAATGAGAATTTACCAATATTACTTTAAAAAACCATATGAATTAATTGTAGGTGGGGATGGAGCACCTTCAGATAGTTATCAAAATACAAATATTTAAATATCTCTATCTAAAGTATTTAAAAAATGGAATTAAATATATAATTAAAATAAAATATTATATCATCATGTTATCTTGCATTAATTTAATATCAGTTTCATGATTTTTAGCCTATACTAACAAATATGATTTCAGTAATTATTTCTAGTATAACTGGTAATGTTGTTAGAAAATAAAAAGTATTTAAGTTAAAGAAGAGGTCTCTTTCCAATTAAAAACCATTTTTGTCACCTAGATTTTTATGGGTCTTTAGCAGATTTGGTCTTTAATTAGAAAAATTATTTTCATAAAAATATAAGATAGACATTCATTTGAGATTGCAGATAGGTGGTCTCTGATTAAAAGTGGTCTTTATTTGCAGGAAACTTAAATTAGAGGGGGACACCTGTATACTGTCTCAGAAATAAATTGAGGATAACCCTAAAACAAATCAATTAAAAACTTTTATATAAAAAGAATCAAATATGTTATCACCTTCCAATGAGACACAGGTCAAAAGTCAAAAGGTCAAATTCATTCAGTTTTTACTGATTCATTCGACCTTTAAGTAGAATAATTCCTAAATTGATTATCAGCCAAATTAAGAGTTTCATAAGAATATATGTATGCTATTATTATTCTTGCATCTTATAACTGAGCACTTACTACGGCCGACGATCATCAGCTGACGCGATTCTACGAAGAACGTTAACCCACAGCACGCGCGCAACTGATTGTTTATAATGACGATAAGTTCAGACTGCCACCGACAATCTTTAGATGGCGACACGTCGTCTAGCGCGGACGGTGAGCAAAGATGGAGCCGTACGACAGTCATACAAAACAGTGAGTGTCCGGTTTTCCAAATTCGTTTAAAATGGCGGGTAACAATTTTGTTTTTCATATTCCATTGAAAGACAATAATCTACGTAAATATACAAATTAAAAATGTTACATTTTATTATTTTAATTTTACATTTATTATTTAATTTTATTACCTGAACGCAAACAATATACATTTAAAGTAAAGAGCTACTTACACAGCTTTTTCATGAATCCTGATATGACCATCTTATCAAATTCATAAAAATGCTTCTAAATATGGCCTACATATTTAAAATTAATAACAAAACTTTAATTTCAAAAACAATTATAGAAACTTAATTTTCATCAGTTTTGCAATAACAATGTGCATGACAGCAAATACATTATCAAAAAGCACATTTGCTATGGGATGATTTTTAATACGTGTGCGTAGTCTTAGTTAAAACTGTTTTATAGCAATGGTCTTACAGAGGTAACTATTGTGAGAACATCTATGTAATAACGCTGGCTATAATCGACTAGTTAAGACTACCTGTTTATGACAGTTTTATAGCAATCTGCCTCTGGACTGTTCTGTACGAGTAATCAGGTGGAAGACACAGTTACTGCTTTTCACTTAGTATTTTAACTTTTGCATATCTATACACGTTGATATTGCCTTCTTTGTTGCTTAGGCTATTTGTAATGAAAGTTATATGTTTCATCCCACGTCGGGTTTCGAGCCGGTTTTGGCTTTGCAACCTTCTTTGGAAAACCTAAATAAAATATATTTAAAAGAAAAACAAAATTACAAAAGGTAGCAAAAAAATTGTGCCCTATATTTTTCGGAAATGTGATACAAGATAACCAGTACACGACTTTCAGTTTTGACGATGTATTAATACTTACTTATATCTAAATTTTGATACCAGATACTTTCTGGATTGTATGTGTCTTTAGCTTCAAAAGTAGCGTTTCCTGAAAAATAAAATGTTTACATTACCCCATTAAAATAATGGAAGAGTCATCCCAGTTAAAACACTATATATAATTATAATACAGTAGTACCTTTGTGGCCTTATGATGTATATGATCAGGAATAGACAGGTAAGACATATTATAGGAAAGAGGAGAGAGAAAGACATTGTGATAAGTGGTAGAGCATGGAACAACGATAATGTGATGGAGGAGGGTTAATTGTAATTAATATAAGAAATGAATCACCAAACATGATGAAAAAGAAGTCATTTAAAACTGCCTTGGACTCAACATACATAAATTAACAACTGAATATCATAATATCATATTTATTCTTAGGTCGCTTGGTTAGACTTTAGGATTTAGTTTTTGGTTTGTTTTCTTTCGTGTAACTTAAGCGCATAGAGACCATGTAGTATGCGCTTAAGTCCCAAACCATTACCATTATACTATTTAGTTGCTACACACCGACCCGACCAACGTACGCGACAACTAGCATTTTCAAATTTTGGTGTGTACGTCAAGATACAGACGCAGATCAAAACAAATGTGACGATTAGAAATTAAAACTAAATTTGTTACTACTTTGAATACAATTTACAACAAAATCTACACAAAACACAAATATTGAATTATTTTTTAAAATAAAATACAATATGTGCGCAATGCGTAAAATAATGTTACAAATTTCTCAACAGAAACCAAATTTATACCCAGCAGTACAAAGATGGAATGTCAACAAAAAAAATCAGAAATTACTTGACTGGGCCATTGTTCAGCAACAAAAACAGATTTCTTATGTAATTATGTCCTTGTCTCTTGGTAATATAATGTAGTAATAATATTAATTAAAGCCATCTAGCAATTTGGGTCATGCATGTGTATGTCAAAGGTCCAGAGAAATACAGTAGCATTATTATAGAATATGTACCTTTGCAAAACAGAATGAACATTATTACTACCATATACACCCAACCTACTAATATAATTTTACCAGACCACAACTGCCTCCTATTTTTTTTATTAGGAAACAGCAGAAAATAAATTGTATATATAATTTACATATCATATTCGTATATATCTATATACATCCAACAATCATATCATATGTGAGGTCTCACTACGAAATGAGACGCATCATTGGTGAAATCATATTGATATTCACCAAAACAGGCCAAGTCAACATTTTTACAAAATAATTGATTTTAATGTTTTGAATAACTTGATACTTCTATTTTTCGATTGTACACTTTGTAAGTGAATTTTCTTGCCAAAACAGTGTTCTCTGCACATATTCTGTAATTCTGGTCATATTATTTGTACAGGTTAGTTTATATTTGAGGCTGATTTTCTCAAAACATGGTTCTTATACACCTAAACTTTAAATGCTCACATCTCTGGATTTACTTATAGTAGAGAAGCCATTCAAAGACCACATGAAAGCTTATAATGTGATCTACCCAAATATAATATAAACTCAATTTTTGAATTTCTAACCATGAGACTCATTTTGTGGTGAGACCTCACATATTCGTATATATCCATTCACATCCAACAATAAGTACATTATAAACTAAGCTCCTTTATGTTCTTTACACAACTCATTACTCGACCACCCACTCCCAATAACTGCCCTCTCTCGTCTCCCTAAAAGACAATTGCTAAATAGCTTACTTATTGCTTCATTCAAGTCCATGTTGTGGTCTACCACTGTATTTTGTTGCGGTACCGGAGTGGTTGGAGTTGGATTAGAAGTAAAGTCTGGTATTCTTGGTCGAGCTTTCTACAGATTAAAATAAACTATAATAATTGCAAGATCAATCATAGTGGTTTCTTGCAAAGACGGTTGAATATGAAAAGGAAATACTGTACTACATACAAAATGATACATTAATTTTAAAAAAATAACAAGAAAAAAACTTTATCATCCTCTCCAAGCATTGTGATTCATTAAGGCATACACAAATGTTAAATTTTTAGCATTTTTAAATGACAGGGTTAAAATCTTAAATAAATTTAACTTGGAAAACTTAATAAATCTGGTATTACTACTCACTGTTAAAAACTTATTTAAAGTTGCAAATGGTGCCAATTTTTTAAAATTCCTGAAAAGAAAAATAATTTTACAAATCAAAATTATTTAAAATGAAGACAAAATGATATAAATATCAACATCATAAAGAATTACAGTTAAATAATATCATAAAAGAGTTACAATTGTATGTTAGCAATTTCTCCTTTGCATTCAATATAAAACTTTGTTATTAGTTATGGTACTGGTATGGGCATTTATTTTCCCTGGTCATTGAGTCCACATGTTAAGTGTTGCTGCTGGTAATCAGTGCAGGAGCAGGCAACCCCCACCCCGGTACCCATTTATACTCCTGGGTGGAGAGAAGCTCAAGGACACAAGCGAAATGCACAGCGAGGAATTGAAACCCCGACCTCGAGGTTGGGAAACCAAACCCTTCCAGCTGCGCCAAACTGCGGATATAAGAAGCTGACAGACAAAATAATTTGGTTTCTTTTCTATTTTCAAATGATCAGAGACACTATATACTTTCTTTTTTAACTAGGCCTAGAGATTAAAAATGTTCTATATAATCAATTTTACTTTGAGGTTAGTAAGTGGAAATGTTCATTAATGAGAGCACTACTGGAAATAGAAGAGGTTGAACCCGCACATCAGCAATTGTACAATAAGCACTTTAACCTCCAAGCCACACTCCTGTAAATTATATTAAATTTATCTATTTTGTATAATATATAATAATATATTATTATATATTATACAAAATAGATAAATTTAATATAATTTATCTATTTTGTATAATATATAATAATAATAATTAATAATTATATATATATTATATATATAATATATAACTTACGATGAAGAGCTTCCTGATCCTACTGTTTCTTGTGTTTGACCTGCAAAAAATTAAAAAGAACAAAATACACAATTTATCATCATGCCTTAAAAAAGCGAGCTACCTTAAACTTAAGAACATGGAGATGATTAAGGGCGTACGGCATCTAGAACAATAGACATCTGGATTCATATAAGGTAGTTCCGCTATGCTGCCGCATAAATAATAATGCTAAGATAATATAAAACATGAATTTACAGACAAACAGTGTGTGGGATGTGTGCATACTTCAGGTCCTGTTTACTGAATAACACATTTCTAAATCTTGCCTTAACTTCCAGCCCCACCCAACTGGGAGTGGGGAGGGAGGGGGGTTATCCTAAAATATTGTACACTTTCATTTGTCCTAGAGCATACCATTGCTTAAAGTTTTGCTTAAACATAGGCACAGAGATAAACAAAATTAAAAACTCCAGCCCCAACCGACTGGGGGGGGGGGGGTGGTTATCCCAAAACTTTCAAAATACTGTACACTTTCATTTGTCCTATAGCCCCCCCACCATTGCTTAAAGTACAACATTGTATGTACATGAAAAATAGGCATATAGGCATAGAGATAAACAAAATTAAAGCATTTGATATAATATATCATGCCTACAAAATCAAAATGCATAAAAATACAATATTTCAGTGGCATATCTAGGAGTCTTAGAATGGAGGTGGGAGGGTGATAGGGGTGGGGAGGGCTGATGGGATGGGCGAAGGTGACTTGGGGATCTGTGATTAGGTAAAGGGATGCTAGCTTGCAAAATAAGGTGATAAGAGGTGATTTTAACTACTTCAGATTTTTTTTTTTCAAACACTTTCAATGGAGGAAGGCAGTAAGTCCCCCACGCACCAACCTAGATATGTTACTGCAATATTTGGAAAGGAAAATAAACCAAGCGCTACAAATGGTAAATGAAGAAGCAAAGCAACTATCGCTCTAAAAGCCATACCTAGTGTCTGATACATTTCCTTGGTTCTTTGAGGCACCTCTGGAATGTCTTCATCATCGTCAAAAGAATCATCAGTGAAAGACCAGCCAGAATTAGAGGAAGCTGTGCTAGTTACGCTTGTCAAGCGTGATTGAGATGCTTTTGAATGAACAAATATGTAAAAGCAACTTAAATTCTAGGCATAGCATGCATGTGATTTTTATCTCAAAACAAAGTTAAAAAAAGTATTATTTGTAAAAAGGTGTGAATTTGTGTAAATGGCTTGGTCCTCATTTTTTGATAGAATGTTGTCCTTAAATTGAATTTAAATTGAGATTTCTCAAACCAATCTGAGTGAGATACTGGACAGCCTTAATAATGACTTCTAATATTGACTTGTTCCCATAGTCCTAAACACTTAAGCTCGGTTTCCATAAGAATCGCTACACAGTCGCTACAGCATTTTCACTTCAATCCTTGCACTGTGCAGCTGCACCCGAAGCAATCAGTAATGGTCACTGATCCAACGGACTATTCAGCGTCGCAAAAGGATATGGCGATAGCGTGTAGCGTTCTTTATGGAAACCAAGCTTAAGCAAAGAAGGTAATATTCAGTTCATACAGTTAAGTATTCACAAAATAATTGAAATTATTAGGTTAGAATTTTTTTAAAACATATATTTATTGTCTCCTTTCTCATCCTATTTTTTAAACTCCGCCGCCTCCACTTTTTGTGAAGAATAAAGCAAACTATACTACACCGCAGATGGAGAAAGAAAAAAGAAAATAAGCCCTGTCCAGACTACCAAATTTTCTTTGACAAAAAACTGTTATATGCCCATATATAGTCATGATGTGCCCGTATATAGTCATGATGTGCCTATATTTGGTCATAAAGTGATATCAGCATGACCGTATTTAGGCATATCACAGGTATTTGTCAAATAGAATTTGATGGTCTGGACAGCGAATAACTCTGAAAAGGAAAGTTGTGATTGTCTACATTGTACGCACACTGTAAACTTACCTTTATTATCTTGCAGTGATGAGAATTCTCCGACCTCAGCGTATGCAGCATCTTCGTTCATGTACGTATTGCTACGTCCTGCTGGTTTCGGTCGATTAATAGTCTGCAAATCGATATCCTCATAAGCTTCGTCTTTATTCTGTTTTGCTGGCCATCTAACATCAGATTTCGTCACTTTACTGTCAATATCAGTATAAGCATAGGGAACAACTTCCTCTTTGCAATTTGAATTCTGACCAGTAAGACTGTAATCTGGATCAAGATCGGCAGATATATATGCTGGTGACTCCTCAGTACCTGATACTTTTTCTCTTTCAATGACATCATTGATATGGCTTTTATGTTCAACATAAGCGTACTCTTCTTTGCCTACTGTGGACGATGTTGTTTTTTGAGAAGTCTGATTGTCTACTGGTGGTAATGATCGCTTCTGTGGTACTGGCAGTTGGAACGAGATATCAAATTGTTTACTACGTATTGGCTTTAAAGGTGGCACTTTCTTTTCAGGCTGGACAAACTCGTAACCAGATAATGATGTCTGGTCTGGAGACACTACTTCATACCCTCTACTTGCGGATGTACTGCGGAGAGGCTGTTGGCGCTGTAGAGGTCTTGGGCTAGGCAAATTTTGTAGGGGTGGCTTACGGTCTGTTTGTGGTTTGACAGTGTCTTGCGGTTTATTCAAGTCCGCAGAGAGTTGCTTAGAATGGTTGGGTTTCATCTGCAAACCCCCTGTCAGGCTAGTCCCGTGTTGTAACAGTAAGTTCTGAACTCCAGTGATTCTACTCTCTGTACCTGACAATCTTTGAGTAGTTGTTCTAGGACTCTTCACATTATCAAGAACTGAATCAAAAGAGCGTCTCTGGGCTGGGGTCGGAGTAACAACTAAATTATCTTGTTTTAAATTTCCAACTTTAGAACTTGAGTTAGGCTTGTTAGTTGGAATTGGAGGTTTTAAAGGCTTTGATTTCAGATTTTGTTTCGAAGGGGCATTGACCTTCGAACTATCAACATCGATGGATGGAGGCTTTCTAGGTACCTCTGGTTGTTGTGGAGTACCTGTGGGAAGGAGAAATTGAAAATGGTTGAAAAATCACCTTATATAACACAAGTAAACATATATTGGATATGTAGTTGAATGATTACAATAGAAACAGTCGGTGTCACATAAATTTGGTGCAAAATTTTGAACAAACAGGATGACTGATGCATAGCACCTTTAGAGTGTTTCTGCTGTGAAGCACATCACTGAGTTTGAATAATGTTGGTTGGAACCCCATTTCCAAATTGCTTGGGAATGGAAATTGAGAATATAGTCAAGTTGGTTAACCCAAATGTTAATCATTTATAGTGTAAAAAAACACAAAATACTATAAAATACACAGAAAATATTAGAAACTCTCCAGAAACCATGGTACCTAGTAACCGTATAAAAGTAAGTCAAATTGTGTATCGAAATATTGAATCACAATGACTTATATCACATTTTTTCGGAGTTTGCGTCATACTATCTTATATTAGAAACTCTATTTTTAATGTTACTGCCTTTCCTTGCAATTTATATATCTTGTTAAAAAAATCATAACTTTTCCTTTTTCTACATCTTTTCACTGATAGCATTGCATGTTACCCCACTAAATGTTACGTGACATCTACTAGTGTCTAGTTGCCGATTGTGGCTATTACTCCTCAAAATAATAAGACATAATTAATAACAAGAGGCCAAAACATTGTAGGCCCAACCGACCTAGAATCTCAAAATTCTAAAACAATGTCCCAACTATCAAACTTGTGACATGCCTAAATATAGTCATGATGACATCACATCATGATCATATATAGGCACATCATGACTATATATGGGCACACAATAGTTTTTTTGTCACAGAAAATTTGATATAGTGGATAGACCTAAATATAATTTTTTTTTAGCACCGCAAGTTTATTTGTACACTATGTACTATTAATTTCTCTGACAACATATTATATTCACAAGCTTATTGTCAGAGTTCCTGAGATGTTTTGATGCAATCCAGCTACTAAACACACCTGATTTTTCCCTGGGTACTATGTGAGAACATTGGCTTGGTTCTATAGTTAACTGATATTGGGGCAAGTCCGGTCTTTGATAAAATAAATACCTAATTGATACAGTAAGTGGGGCCTAATTACTACACTACAAAATTTAATTAGCAAACATATATAATCACACAATACTCACCCTTTTCTATTTCCAGTCTCGATAAATCCTATCAGATAAAAAATATGCAATTTATATAATTATCGTTAATTTTTGTCATTAAATTCAGTGCATAGCAGCTTGTCCATACAGTTTTTAATTCCATTCTATTTATTATATCAAGTATCAAAATACAGTTGACATATGATAAAAGCAATTTAATCGAAAAAAAACAAAAAACCATACAACTTCCACATTGGACTGTAAGAAAAGTAAAACTAACTTATAAAACAGCAAGACTCAAAAGATATTTGACAAAGAAATATAATGCCAGCTCTCAAATGAGTGGGTTTTTTTTCTCAATAATCAATAATAATAACTTTTATTCAACAATGACATGGAAACAGTTGTAATGAGAGGAAAGGGGGGGAAAAAAGAGAAGACATTGTTAGGATCACAATTAGAAGGCAGGCCTTGTTATTACTTCGCCAATGCAATCCTTCAAACAATACTTTAAGAATAAAATAATAAACAAAAGGAGAATTTAATTAAATAACAGAGAATTCTTACATGATCTAATGTCCAATTCTCATATAAAGGACTGTCTCCAAATGTCATGCCAAATTTTGTTATTAATGTTTCGCGAAACAATTCTGCTGCTGCCTTGTGGACCAACTCATACTGTTCCTGTTCAAAGACAAAAACAATTAAATGTGAACTTCTTCCAGTTTTACCACCAACTCTTTTATGCTACAGTACATCATTTTTTAAAAACATTGAGAACAAGAGCAATCATCCCATGTATACCTCAGCCTGTGCCTGAATACTGAAATATGCAGATTGTGTATAAAGGGTGATTACATTATTTTCCACCCTGTGCCTGCATACCGAACAATAAGCAAGGCCGTGTATGATGGGACATTCCATTATTTTCTTTTATGTTCAAGTGTAAAAAATCAAATTCCTGTGAGCTTCTGACCTTTCCTATCCAAAGTTCAATCATCTCTTTCTTTATGTATCATTCCACTAAATTTTATGATAATCCATTCCTTAGATTTTGCCTAATCTTGCTAACAGCCAAAGAATATATAACCTCCTTTGGCGGAGGCAAAAATAACAGGGCCGCATTAGCACAGCAGTAAAAGGTTTGACTTTGGTGTAATTACGAAACCTGTCAATGTTTATGTCCTTGGGTGAGACACTTTCCACTATGACCTTATCCTTAGGATAGGGTGCTAAGCTGCTGGTTCTAGGTGCATGATAATACACATATACATAAAGTATGCATAAAAATGATCTTGTTACACTATTTCTAACAAGTTCTCATAATCTGAAAGCTCCCATGAGGGATATATAGAGGCAGTAGAGCTAAAAAAGATCTATTAATCAATCAACTATCAATCAATCAACTGAGTGTTTCTAGAGCTCCTCATGAGGGCAGTATAATGGAGGCAGTAGAGCTAACACAGATCTATTATTCAATCAAATATTAAACAGCCTCATGAGGGCAGTATAATAGAGGCAGTAGATCTAAAGAAGATCTATTAATCAATCAGCTGAGTATATCTAGAGCTCCTCATCGGAACTAAAAATTGTAGGGGATTGTCTTCAGATGTACTCGATAGCTACTTAGCTCAGGCGGTTAACACTGGTCGTTGCCACTGTGTGTGCCCTGAAATGTGGAGAGCTCTCTGTCCTAATTCAATTGCATTCGCTGCACTCCATGTGTTTCAGCTGGAAGGCTAAAATGCATAAATTATGATAGTGCACTGTCTATCGGATGAGATGTTTAGACTATTGGTCATATGTGGCAAAGACAAACCAAACCAGTCACTCGTCGCAAAAATCGATTTTGAATTATTATTACAGTGTTAGAGAGTAAAATAATAGCTATAAAATGGTAAAAAAATCATTCAAATCAGACATTTCCTTGTGAAGTTACAAGCATTTAACCACATAGCTGTTTAAAGAACAATAAATGAGAAATTAACTGTCAAAGTTTATGATTTCAGGCATTTCTCATGCAGAAACTATCTTTACATCTTTAAAAAGTATTGTTTTAACATTGAAAATGGGGTAAATAACAGCATAGAATGATGTGTAGATATATAAAGGTTAGTTTAGTGCAATAAAATAGATTTTTAAAAATTTGACATTCCAGCATGTTTTGGCCATTTTCTCTGAAAGACGATTTGCGACGAGTGACTGGTTTGGCTTGTCTTTGCCACATATGTGCATAATAAAGAACGCAATACATTCTTTGGAAAAAATTGCCTCCAGGTGTACTGCCCACTTGACAACCAGATGGAACCCACTAGAATTAAGTCTTCAGACTTATAATCCTTGGTGTGATTCATTCACACTAACTATACTCCTCCTCCTTAGCAGTATGGTAGACACCATCAGAGATACTTACTTTTGTCTGCACAATTGCATGCCTCTGTTTCCTCATGTCTAAAATAATTGACTTCAGACTAAAATTCTCGTCAATCATCTATCAAACAAAAGGCGAAGGGATTTATCGATTAGGTAAAATAAAAACAATTACAAAAGAACATTAACAAAAAAAGAGAAATTGTACAGGAAAATCAACGAATTACAAATTTGATTGTGTCAATTGTTAGGGTCTTTGAATTTTTAACAGGTACTTCCTTCAGAATATACAGAAAATATGTTCTTATGAAGTTGTTTGAATATTCTGATTATTTCTCAGCTTTAATGTATACTCATATATTTATATGTTCTCTACAGTATTGTTTTCAATGGTTTTGTAATCCAAATCTGTAAATCTTTTTAATTCTGTTTGAGCCTCTTATATTTATCCTTTTAATAAATTGTTTTATAAATTCAATTTTTAATGTTTTTTAGTGTCAAATTTTCAATTATATTGATACCATTTTTAACTTTTTTAACTTTTTTTCTTGATCTTGTTAAATTCAATTTTTTAAAAATTTTTAAATATTTTTTAAATTTTTTATATGTGAATTGTAAAACCATTTGTTGCAATTCAGTTTTTAACTGCAATGCATTTTGGAAATAAACCTTGAATATTATGGGTCAACTTCACAATTGGAGGTTACCGCCTAATTACAATACTTGCCAATTACAAGATAAAACAATGCTCTATGAACTACAGTAATTTCGATGCTTAGTGAATGGAGTAAAAATATTGTGGCTTCTCAAAGAATTTGAGCATAGAATCGATGCTTGGAAGGCAAGTATCAAACATTACATAGCTATACAGCTCAATTTAGATACTTTAAAAAAAAAGGTAAAAGGGAACACTGAAGAGAGATTTGGATTTAACTGCTTCCTCAGGGAATGAACAATTAAGTTGAAGAATGTGTCTAGAAGGAACATCTCAAGTTTTTAATTGGCAATTCAAGGAGTTACGTATTTCCAAGTACCAGTACTGTTGCATTGAAAAGAAATTACAAGAATTAAAGGGACAACCAGCAAACATCTATTTAAAAAATATAAATTTATTTAGACTAGATTATAATAGTATAATTAATAGTATAATTTTAAACAAAAAAAAAAAAAAAGAAAAAAAACATAATCCAAAAACTAAGGGACATTACAAACAACTTAAGGGACATTTCTTAAATATAAGGGACATTCCAAAGTATTATTGATGTTGGAAATGCTTAAAATTTAAAAAAAAATAAAAATATAGGGTCTCTTTTTGCTGCCTACAAAAGAAGAAAAATTAACTTTAGTTATTTTTCCCATTGGTCCTGTTTTTTTTCCTGGCAGGAATATGTCAAAACATTACAATCATAAAGGGACATTTTGTAAATTTCACTTATCATTGATGTTGAAAATGTTTAAAAACAATAATTTAAAAAAACAATTAATAGGTTTCTTTTTGCTGCCTACACCAAAATTAAACTTTTGTTATTTTTTTCAATGTTTTTCTTGTAAGTAGAAAAAGGCCTAGGTTTAAGGAAAAAATGTAAATATTGCAAAAAAAAAAATATACATAACTACAAAAATGTATCTCATTTTGGAAGCCAATTAGTAAAAATAAAATACTATCGCCTTACCTCATCTCTTAATAAATTCCTTACATAATCAATAACACAAATAGTTCCAGTTCGTCCACACCCAGCAACCCAAAAAAAAAAAAAAAAAAAAAAAAAATCATTTTCGTATAATATTTAATTCAAATAATTAAATAAGCCTAACATGTCTAATAAATTATCAATTAATAATTGATTGACTATGTCAATACAAAAACTGATAAATGAAAACATAAATATTGTGCATAAGAACTACCCAAGGTTGTATATATTTCCTGCTTTTTTGGTTTGGATCACAATGAAATACTCTAGGAATTTTTTCCCCTGTTTAGTTTGATTAAGAAAAAAATGCTAGAAGTCATCCTCTTTGGATTTGTCCAGGAAGTTTTTTTTCAGGCAGTTTTTCCGTGTGTGTTTCCATTTCCTTCTTTTTAAAGGAAAGAATTCAAAAAGTACTTCCCTCATTTTTTGTTTGGTTCGGTAAGGAACGGTGAATGTACATTTCCAAATTTGAATTGTTTGAGGAATGTTTAAAGGTACTATTCCCAGTTTGTTCCAGAAAAGAATGTCAAAGGTACTTCCCTGTTGGTTGGTTCAGGAAGGAATACTAAATGTGCTTTTTCCTGTTTGGTTTTGTTCCGGAAAACAGCATTTTTTCCTATGTTAGTGTGGTTATAGTAATTAATGGAAAATATATTTTTCATTGTTTTGTTCAGGAAAGAATGTTTAAGGTACTATTTCAATGATTAGGTTTGTTAAGCAAGGAATCCCTAAAGCATTCCCTCTGTTAGTAATGGCTCATAAAGAAGTATGGACTAAGGAGCACAAAACGAAATTTGAGTAGATACAACAAATGTATTTATTTTTTCTGCAAAGTGAGTCTCATAAACAACAATACACCTCAAAATCGTTAAAATTCATGTTGAAATAACAATATAATTTCAGTTTGTTAGTGCAAAAATCATTAGGCCTTTGTAATCACCACATCATGGCAACTGCAATGCACGTGGGCAATTCGTCCAACACTGAAGGTTAATTATGGTTTGGTTGCTATGGTTTTTGTGACGATCAGGGCGCGTTAAACTCAGTCGAGCGTGTGTGGGGGGGGGATGGACTTCTGCAACTTGTGGGAGACATAGGACCTCTTCCTTATCTCATTAGCAAGGGCGCATTTGGGGGGAGGGGCTGGGCCAGCCCCGGCCAAAGCAAGAAAAAGAAAAAAATTGATCACCAAAACCACCTCAGGTTATTTTTGGGCATAAAGAAAACAAAACTTTCATGGGGGATTTCCCCCAGACCTCCTAGAATAGTGTATTCTCGATCAGCCACACTTTCAACCTCCTCCCCCCTTTTAGACGTCTCTGGATCCATCCCTGATAAGTGCAATAAGACGAAGCTAGTTATCAAAACAAATTTGGTGTTGAGAAAAACAAATCTGACCTGCAATGGATAAGCAAAGGTTTCTTATCATCCAACTGGCGGTTCCTCATCTTCTTTACCATGTTTATGATAGCTTCCACTGATGATGGCACCCCATGGTCCGGCCATGATGTATAATGGAATTGCAAAATCTCCTTCTCCTCCTGTGAATATAAGTAACCATCACAGTGATTACCATCGCAGTAACTCCATAGAGTGCATACCTCCACCCTCAATCAGGCTGCGTATGGGCTATTCCATTATTTTCTTTTATGCTCAAAGGTAAGTTTAAAAAAAAAAATCAAAATTTCCATGCCCTTCACCTTTGATATTTTCTTCGCAAAATTTATTCATCTCTTTCTCAGATTATCATGTACCATTCTACTAAATATTACGATGATCCATTCCTTAGTTTTCCTCCTTGGTGGAAGTAATTACATGGCAAGAAAATTACACAGCTTCATAGGGAGAAGGTTATTAAGGAAGTTGTTAAGGTTTTGGTTGTCAGGGAGGAGTATTGTTTTACTACACGATTTTATCGTTTTCCCATGATTATGACATCATTTGATTTGATTATTATTTTGTTATCGTAAACAAGATCGTCATCGAATCGTGCTAGTGTGAAAACTTCTCTTATTTCTTTTATTTTCTATATGAACAACTGCTTTTTAGCTTTTTATCGATGATCGTTATCTTCATAATGCAACAGGCCTTTTGGTTGGATGACATCTTATGCTTTCCATCACAGGGCTGGGCATAAATATAGGTCAGAGAGTCAATGTGAATATTTAATTAACACCCAAACTTTGATTTTCCAGAGTGCTCCCAAAAAACCTTCATGGACTGCTTTGATACCACTTTATGCTCAGTTCTAATGTTACTTTTAAAAAGATGATTGGCATCGGCCGTAACAGCAAAGGGGTTTTCTGGCAGGCTGCACACATAGGGTTTTAATTTATTTTTTGCAGGCCGCAACTAAATAACCATCCAGCCGCATGTGGTCTGTAGGCCGCACTTTGCCCAACCGTGTTCTACCAGAATTACTTTTTACTTACCTCTCCTTTATGTACATTAAGTTTACGAATCAGGAAATCTTTGGTAATGCATTCTTGATTAATCTGTAACAATTATTTCAATGATTTAATCATTAGTATGTAAAATTAAAAAGATTAAAGATAAACAAAACATTTACATATAATGTCTATTCCTGAATTTTGGATTTGGTTTTTCAATTAAAATTTTATATTGCTAAATGTTTACCAATTGATTGGAGGGTAGTTATTTAAAGACTTACTGTATGTTATTTCTAATATCTATATTGTAATCATTGAGGATTCTTTTTAACCTATATGTTTTAACAACACAGTTTGCAATTCAGTTTCTAGTGGCATAAACTGTTTTATGCCTTTTTTCTCAATGGGCGTTCAATATATCAAGATGAAAAATCTAGAATGAGAGTAAGGAACAAGAGATTTTAGCAGAAAGAGAAGAGAGTGAAGGAACACAAGTTTGGCAAGAGGATGGAGATGAATGGAACTAAGGGAGGAGACAGAAAAGGAAAGGAAGAACAGAAAAAAGTAGCAGAAGATGAGGCAGTGGGTTAGGAAGGGAAAGGGATATGAGGAGGTAAACAACATGGTAGGAAAAGAAGAGTAAAACAGAAAATAAAAAAAGGAAGGAGGGAAGAAGAAGCGAAGACAATACGGGTGAACTGACCTGTTGAACTGAAATGTCACCAAACTGTAGATCTTCGTTCTCTTCACACCAATATTTCTGACATTTATGCTAAAAAAAGTAAACAATGATGATAATAATCATAAATGCCATACAGTCAGAGGCATATCTAGAAGTCTTGGAATGGGGGAGGGGGCTGATACTGTAGGGGCATGAAGGTGAAGTGGGGGTTCGATGATTAACTGAAGGGGTCCTAGCTTGCAAAATAAAGTGATATGAGGGGATTTTTAACTACTTAGCATGATTCTTTTGCTTCAAACATTCTCAATTACACGGGGGAGGGGGCACAGTTTTCTTTTTGGGGAGGGGGATAAGTGCTACCCTTTTGCACCCCTTGATATGCCACTGCATGCCTGCAACTGTTGACATGTTCTTACACAATTAAAGAAGCACATACATGCATAATTTCATTATAACAAACTAAACTAAAATCATTTATCAATCTGCAAAAACTAAAATTCATATACAGTATCTTTAAAAAAATCTCTAAATCCCATATTATCATTATTATTATATATCGAGTCTCCACTGTGCAGATTCGCTTGTGTCCTTGGCCAAGGCACTTTAGCTACATTGCTTCAGTCCACCCAGCTGTATAAATGGGCACCAGCAAACTGCTGGGGACTAACCTGCGACGGACTAGTGTCCCGTCCAGGGGGAGTACAACTCTCATCTGCTTCAAACTACAGAAACTGGGGATAAGTTCCAGCCCTATGAGCCCCAGTGGCTTGGAAAGGATTTAATGTTTTTTACATGCATAATTTTATTATAACCTAAACTAAACTAAAATCATTTATCAATCTGCAAAAAACTACAATTCATATACAGCATCTTTTAAACAAATCTCTAAATCCAATATTAACACATACATCATTTAGGTATACCTGTACTGTAATTCTTGAATTTAAACTAGATTTTTTTTTTTGAAAGTTGCTGTTGTTTATCCCCACGCATTAAATACCTTTATTTTACACCTGCACAATTCTCCGAGGGCAAATAAGTGCCTCCCATTCGTGGTTCATTGAACTGATTTTTTGTTTGTATGAAAGAAAAGCTTTTCATTCAAGTACGATGAGGTGCATGCAAACTACAAACAATATATCACTATTCAAACACAACATTTGATATCAGGACACAAACCTAGATTGTTGTCATTTCAATGTTCTTCTATATACCTAACATAATTGTTTTATTCTGTATTATTTGTCAGTGAGGAAATATTTCTGTTATTCAGACTAAAGTCCTATCCAAACTATCATATTTTTTTTGACATGCCTAAATATTGTCATGACGACATCACATAATGATCATATAATAGGCATATCATGACTATATATATGCATACAACAGTATTTTTGAAAAGAAAGTTTGATAATATAGACTTACTTAAAATGACATGTCTTAAAATATTTAGCTTAATTTTTGAGCTTAACGTATTTCTCTTCTTGAAACTTGTTTGTTGGCCTATTTGTATTATTTCATGAAATTTTTATTTATTTAGCAATTCATACTTTTTTCAGCGATGTTATTGTACTGTGTTTTCTTGGTTTACTGTTCAACTTCAATTTTTATGATACAAACTGCAATAAAGCTTCCCGTATCTCATGGTCATAATGACATCACATCATGACTATATATGGGCATATAAACATTTTATAGTTTGCACAGGGCCTAAAACATATCCGTAAATCATGAATCATACCTTCCCCTGTTCATATTCATTGCACGCCATCACCACAATTTCAGTGTTGCTCTCCCAAATCAGTCGCCAGAAATCTATGACGGTCTGTGGAAGTGGTCCCTGAGCTGCAATGTACACAGGCCTTCCATCGTGACCCTTAAATAACATTAATACGAAGAAAGACAACGAGTATAATCAAAACAGTAGCAGAATGTAATGTAGGAGTAGTGAGAGATCAACCAGCACGAGTGACCAAAAAATGCAAAATGACTATACTCTTTTTTTTTTTTTTCTTAAATTTAAGTATATAGTACACAACTTTTTGTAAAGCACTGGTATGTAGTTTTTAAAAATGTGAGTGCTAAAGTTATGAATGAATGAATAACTGAATAAAATATATTTTTATTTTAAGTGATCTATATAAATGTTTATGTCTGTGTCAGAGTTTAACCCATTTGTTAAGAAAGTGAAGGAAATAATAAAAAGGAATATTATTGTTATTTCAATTGTTATTAAAACGTAATAGCTCAATCAATTATTTAACAACCTTTGCAAACCAAAACCAGATAGATTATAATTGCTTCCTCATATCAACCTACACACTAATCCTACCTTTGAGTAAGATAGAATTAAATGAGAAATTTAAACCTCAAAAACCTCAAGCATAGTCAAATGAGGTAGTAGTATATGCATTTAAAATTCCCAACAATTTACCCAAATTCAATATCCATAATGTATAATTTATCAATAATTTTATTATTACTTTTATATACCTTTCTACAAATCTTTCCTATTTAAAAGCCTACACTTACACACTACTCCCACCCTTAACCACTCCCCAGAACCACTATTCAAAACCCCTCCCCACAACCCCACCTCATAACCCTTCCGCACATCCCATGAACACTATTTACTACCCTATCATTAATGGGACAATGACAGATTATTCTTATGTCCTTAGCACACCACCCAAAGAAGTAAAGTCTCATTAACAATGTTATCAAGTAGAATAAACAGATTAATTTAAAGGTATGTCAACAAATTTATACTACACCTTAAGATAATTAGCATTGATATAATCTGATCCCGGAACACCATCCAACTCTGATAAAATTAAGCGGGTATAATCGACTGTAATAAAAAAACAAATTATAAGTATCACATCTACCAGAGTTCATCTTAAATTTGAGTCAACAATTACCATACTTTAGAACTTATGACTTTTTATTATGACTTCTAAAGGTACCTGTATAAAAACAATGCTTTTTTCTTCTATGCAATTGTAAATAAAGATTAAAATAATATAAAAAACACTAATTATATAACAACAATAACCACATCAATATAACAAAATTATCCAATTTTCCACATATATGTGTCCTTCATATAAAATTTATAAAGTAATTAGTTTTAAAATCTAAAATAGTAATGACTTAGATATAAGATAATAATAAAGTCTAATCAGATTCTTGACTCGTACAACATTGCCCAATAAAGGATATGTGGTATATGCCCATGATTTCAAACACTAGCTTTTCCATCAATCAAATTTATAATGTCTGTCAATGGATGTTGAAAAATTGTATAATTTTTAAGTAATTTCTACCACCTTTCACAATCAAGTAACAAATTGCATTTGGCAGTATTACTGTACACTTGGTTATTCAATCCAAACATGCTTCAGCAACCTTTAATCTTTACAGCTCCCTGGGGAATACAATATCCTCAAAGCATTGTGCACATACCAATACAGTTAAATACCACAAAACCTTACAAGTACAAGACACATTCTTATGGTGTAAAATGCACCATAAGGGACTCAAAGGCTTGCAGACTGCAAATTGTAAATGTTGCTGCAAACAGTTCCTACCCAGCAGGCAAATCAATTCAAGATTCAAGAGCACTTTATTGTCCCATTTTAAAATAGGAAATGTGTTTTTCCTTCACAACAGTCTTGGTTAAAAAGGATAAAATTACATTAAAAAATCACAAGACAAAACAACTAGGCAATGATGAGATGAGAAAAAAGATTAAGTTAAAATGAAATGGGAGGGGGCTGATGGGGATACAAAGGTGAAGGTGAATTAGGGGCTTCATGATTGAGTGGTGGGTACTAGCTCACAAAATAATGTAATATGAGGCAATTTTAGACTACCTGAGCCTAATTTTTGGCTTCAAACATTTTCAATGCGGCAGGAGGGAGATTTTTTTGGGGAGCGCAAGGGTTTTTTGGGAGGCCCTCACAACCCTAGATACGCCCACAGTTTAATGCTATTACAGACCCCTAAGCTACAGTATATCATGAAGATGAATTCTTACACAATCATATTCCAAACTTTAGGTGAATTTTATATAATGTTAAGTTTGTAGATTAGATTTATTTAGTGTGAACACTAATGATAACCTGCGAAAGTGCAAAGACCTATTTCCAGTGGGGTCCTTCTGGTTGTGATTGGTCAGTACGCCGGGAGACAATCCGCTATTTTTTCCCAAATAGTGTACCGCGTTCTTTAACTTGCACATATGCCATACTGCACATATGTCAAACAGCTTTAAACTTTCAATAGACAGAACACATTTTTATACTTGCACTTCGGCCCTCCAGCTCGAACACAATTGCACAGCAGCAGATGGAACTGAACAAAGTACAAAATGTTAACAATGGATCTCTGCAGTTCAACACCCACAATGGCTAAAACCAGTTCAGCCGACTGACCTATGCTGCTCTATATACTGAAAGAGTATTTTCCAAATAAAGATCTTAATAATTCATAAATTGATTAAACTTTGTGGATACTTACATGGTAGGATATCTTTATAGCGGTTTTTCCTTAGTTATGCTTGCATGCATGTACGCATGTACAGTATGTATATATAAACCAACCAAAAAAGTATAAAATGGAAAGAGGTCCGACTCTATTTTAACATGGATACAAACAACATTTACATACTGTATATACCTGTATCATCTCTTTTAAGGATGCCTTCTAAGCTGTGGTAGTACTTTTTGAATACGACTAAATGAAAACCAGAGAGTCTGACCTCTTCTCATTCTATGCTCTTTGTATTATAATTGTGTGTTTTCTCAACTAGTGTCAGATAAAATCTGGTTCAAAAAAACAACATAATATACCAGTGTTGGCTGTTTTAAAAAAAGTCATGATTATTGGAATTCCCCCAAAAAAGCTTCAAAAAGATTTTCATAGGTCCTTTACCTTACAAATATAGTGCATTTAATGTACAAGTTGTACATCAAGGTTCTACATGTTTTATGTAACAATTGTTATATTCTACAACAATGTACCCCTGTTTGGTTCTGGCAGATAAAAATTAAAGAATAATTAGAAATGGCAAACACTGATAAGTTAAATACTACTATTATACGACAGCAGACATTTTATTGAATGTTGATTAACTAAAATTTATTTTACTTTTTCTTTGGTACTCATTGTTTTTGGCTTTTCCTGTGAAATGAAATCTTTGTAATAATGAAGCGTGTGAGGAAATGCTTCTACACTTTTCCTGGTATTCAGAAACAGAAACAAGAATATAATTTACATTATCGTTATCTGGGATTATATAGCCTACCGTACTGATAATATAGTACATTATACATGTATACTGTACATTAAACTATACTGAATTAGAAAGTTGCCAGTCATAAACCTGTGTAAATATTTACAAAAGGGACACTCAAACTGAGAAATTATTTATTTTCTTTAATAGATCACAGCTGCAATTATTAAAAATATAATACACAATCCATGACTCAGCAGTGACAAGAATAAAATGACTGTAAAAATGTAAATTAATAATAATAATAATAATAATAATAATAATAATAATAATAATAAACAGAATTTGATTTAATCTGCATGGTAATTAATCATAATAATATTAATAAATTTAATGGTACACTACTGTAGCTATTCCAAAATCCCATCAATTACTAGGGAATATTCACAGTAGTGGATTTAGGAGGGCGTAAAGACCGCACGCTCCCTCTATTTTTTGTAAAGCTTATCAAAAAATTACCATGCGAAAAAGTTAAAATTAATAAAATACAAATTAATGATGGTTTAAAGAGATTTTCACCCCTCTTGCGCCCCTAATAGGGGCTCTTCCATGAGATTCTCATTAATAGTTCGCACATTACCAGCCTGGAATCACTTCCTGTATACAGAACAATTTGTATTAAGGAGCACGTTTGGGATTGAAAAAGTGTTCATTTAATAGTTTGTCCCCGAATATGAGTTAAAAGTAGTGTTAAAAGATGCTTTCCCTTGATTTGCGACCAAAGAGTGTCCCATTAATAGGAGTCTCCCTAATAAGAATGTCCCTTTAATAGATGTTTCCCTAAGGAAGGGGTTGTACCACCTCCGTGGTTGTACAATATTTGTAATTGACATTCAAGTTGAAATCTTGGAAACATTTAGCTCATCTGACATCAAAAGAGCAGTAACTGACATCTGTAACAGGACGATGGTAAAACTGCCAGGAAAACAGCCTTGGCATCCAGGATGTACAGTAGAATAGCATAGTTTATAGACAATCCTTTTTCCGGAAATGAAAGTACAGCATATAATACAGTATTGCAACCGGTACAGCAAATGTACAGTTACAAACTATCAACCTACTGCTCAAGGCTACTCTAAAACTCTACAGTAAAATATAAACACAAATGAAAGGTCTGTCAGTGGTTACACGTACAGGACTTCTGCGAATGAAGCTGTAGTTTGGAGGAGGTTGAGTTCTGTCTGTTTTATGCCCATATATAGTCATGATGTGCCTATATATATGGTCATAATGTGATGTCATCATGACCATATTTAGGCATGTCACATGTTTCTGTCAAATAAAATTTGATAGGGTCTGTGGTTTGGTCAAGGTTTAAGATGTTAGCGCTCCAATACCTGGGTTCTGGGTTCAAGTCCATTAACACACTTTTGTTTCAGTATCTTTTGAGAGGAGCTCAGAGTTTAAAATTTCTTTTGAGATAATATATACCATCATCTACAAACTCTTACTGCCCGCTCGCTTGACACACAGACAGGCAGGATGGAATCATGAATGATTCTTTTGTACTACCAAGCGAGTGAAAAATATGCTTAGCCTTGATTTTATCTAAACTACCACGTAAAGTTTTATTTGTTTTTTACTCCATTTAAATTTGCGACCTTTTTTTGTCAGGATTTATTTAATTCATAATGAACAAATAAACAATATACAGTATAAGAAATTTCAAAAACAGAACTCCCTTTAAAAATGTTTTTGTTATTCAACAAGCCAAATTAATATAATACTAAATGAAATCCTTGTCAACTACGTAAACTTTAATACCTTAAAAAAAACTAAGTGGTCCACTGACTATTAAAATATAATACAACGTGGTGCACACTCCAAGATGACTAAAGCTATTGATTCAATATTTTAACATTTGAACATCATTAGGAAGGACTGGGATATATGCAGAAAGTGGAGGGGGCAGGGGTAGATACAGAGATGTCTTAAAGGGAGGCTGAAAATAGGGCCAATCGAGGTAACACTACCATAGGGGGTAGAACACTACCTTAGGGGGTAAAAACATTTGTTTTTTAGTGCCCGAAAATATCCTCTGAGGGGTTTGGGCGATCATTTTTTTCTTTTTTCTTCTTTTTTATTTTCCAAAAGGGGGGGGGGGAGGGAGTGCCCTAAATCCACCGATGCAGACAATGTAATCACACCCCACAAAATTGTTATTAACACTGTTGCTGAACATAGTAGATATTTAAAATACGAGAGTGCAATTTCCGGGCACCTATGGGTCCTTTCCTTAAAATGTTCACGCTTCAGCCTCAACCATGGTGGGGCTAAAGTGGTGTGGAATCTCATGCACCCCCTAAAACCGAATCCTGCATCCTCCCCAGCATGATGGTTCAAATATAGAACAAAATATTAAATCAATATGTTCTTTTCGGAGTTTGCATATTATCATTATTAAAAACGTTATCCCTCCTTTCCAAACCATTTCCTCTGTAATATAAATAACAACTTTACACTTTCTATTTTTTTAAATTGTTCCTTTGTGACCATACTGTAACTCATTAACATGAGTTACTGTACAGTGCAACCACACTGTAACACATATGAACTTAAACTATGATTTCCATTAAAAAAAAAAAAAAAAAAAAATCTA
>NW_022730786.1:2099238-2118322 GCF_011630105.1 Anneissia japonica | reverse complement strand
GTTTGGTGTTTTTTTTTTTTTTTTTTTTTTTTTGTGTGTTTTTGGGGGGGGGGGGGGGGGGGGGGGGGGGAGGGAGTGCCCTAAATCCACCGATGCAGACAATGTAATCACACCCCACAAAAATTGTTATTAACACTGTTGCTGAACATAGTAGATATTTAAAATACGAGAGTGCAATTTCTGGGCACCTATGGGTCCTTTCCTTAAAATGTTCACGCTTCAGCCTCAACCATGGTGGGGCTAAAGTGGCGTGGAATCTCATGCACCCCCTAAAACCGAATCCTGCATCCTCCACAGCATGATGGTTCAAATATAGAACAAAATATTAAATCAATATGTTCTTTTCGGAGTTTGCATATTATCATTATTAAAAACGTTATCCCTCCTTTCCAAACCATTTCCTCTGTAATATAAATAACAACTTTACAATTTCTATTTTTTTAAATTGTTCCTTTGTGACCATACTGTAACTCATTAACATGAGTTACTGTACAGTGCAACCACACTGTAACACATATGAACTTAAACTATGATTTCCATTAAAAAAAAAAAAAAATTCTGCTACTTGTCTAATAACTCCTTTCACTTCCAACAGTGAATATTAAACGTACAAACAATGCAAACTTTCACATTTCCTGAATTTTCAAATCGGACTTTCCCCAGGAAACAGAATAGGATGTATAATAATAATAATAATAATAATAATATCAGAAGCAGATTAATAGGCTACTATAAACAATGACATTAACTATTTACACATTTACATGTAGGAATAAAATGTATAAGAAAGTTGAATGGGCCCGATTTCATCACAATATTTGTTTTATAAATTTTGTTACACTTTTTGAGAAATTATTTTTGAATATATATTTCTTTATGTCTAACACACCAGAAAACAAAGCAGCACACCTGTACAATATAAGGAAATAGAAGGCAAAGACTTCATGTATATTTATAACGGAAGTGGGGGATAAAGTAGGCTTAATGCATAGATCTACCTAAAGGCTTATTTTATCAAATGATAATTCAAAGTATTTAATAAAATATATCTCTTCTCAGCTAACAGAAATGACAGCACTTTAAGACAATCTCTCCAAAGCACCATTGAATTAATTGTTAGCTTTGTACAGCACACTGAGTTTTTTTATACCAATGGAAGTTATAACAATATATTATAAATTTTATACCATAAAACTGGTAATAATTTGAAGTGCTTTATTATTGCCATGAAGTGCTATAAAAGTCTTACATTATTGAAGATACATGACATTGTAGATACAAGAGATTGTACCATAATAAAATTATATTATTAATCATTATAATTTGTTTTACATTTTTATTATCATCATTATATAAATTGTATTTACTTTTAACAATTCAAACTTAGTTTCATTGCCTTTGTTATAAACTTAAAAAAAATTCAAACCAGTTTTTCTTTTTTAATAATGTGTGAACAAGTTAAAAGAAAGTAATAGAAAAAATTGTTTGCTTCAAAACTGAATCAAACAATAGATAGAAAATGAAACATGTCTTCACTTTCACTTTAACAATGAATTCATGAACAATTTACAATATAAAAACTAGACTTAATTAATAATAGATAGTCCTTCCCACTGTACACATCAAATCTTCAGGTATGTCCTAGCACAACTGGATCATGAGTATTTTTATGGTTGGTAAGCTTACAGTACCCTACCTTTTACTTCTGATAAAAGGTTGCATCTTCAAATTTATTTTTTATTGAATTTTATTCACTAAATCATTTTTATTCACTTGCAAACAGTACAATACATTGAGAAAAGCTCCAAAATATAATAAGGCAAGCGGTGAGAGCTATAAATTAAAAGTTTAAACAGTTCAGGTCCCGTAATATAACTTAACAGTAACACTACACAAGTTCACTTTACACAAGTTACTGTAACTATGGTTAAACTGCAATATAAATGCAGTGATGATATAATACAACCTATTAGTTTGAATATTTTAAGCACCTTTTTTAGTGTATTTTTATAAATCAATATAATGCTAATGGTGTGAAGCTTTTATTGCACATTATACCTCATTTCTATGCACTATTATCTGATACAACAGTATAAGACTACCAATGGATCTACAAAACAAACATATTGCTGGGAAATCAACACCATTGCATGATTTTTTTAAAAATCTGAAATCAATGACATTATGTAGAAGCAGTGATGGTTCACAAAAACATAACTCATAAAACTCAATGGCGTATACAGTACATCATTTTAGGCAGGTACAAAACCCACTCAACGTAGTGTTCAGTCAAGCGAAGGCAGTACAGGTGACTACAGTATTTGAATCAAGTCACATGATCCGTGCATTGTACCATCTACACTTGACATTCCTAAATGTTTTGTAAAAGATGAGAGCTGATTGTGTGAATGAATGCATAAGGTGTCTGTAGAAACGCAGTTGAATGGATACTATAATAGTAGTAAAGTAGTATTTCTGTATGTACAGTACCAGTAGGCCTTATTTGTTAAGTACTGTAGATGTCATTGCATTAGTACTGTACAAGCCAGAAAAACTTAACTAGTCTCTAAAGTGCCTACATTATTTATTCCTAATATAGATTAATATGGCTCAAAGTATTAAATATATAATAATAATAATAATAATAATATAAATAATAATAATAATAATATTATTGATAATGACATTGACAATGATTATAATGATGATGATAAATAGCAGGTAGAACCTTGTAAAACATAAACACTTTGTACTGTAGCACTATCCAGTACACCTGATGAAGACAGCATACAGTAGTGTATGGTACTGTAAGTAATACAAATACTGTAGCTTAATAGTCAATAAAGTGCAACCAGTGTTTTAAAATAATAAAGTAATGTATTTCCTTCTTAGAATCTAAACTTACTTCATACATGCATACTATATTTAGCCTATTGACCTAAACTTTGACCTAAATATTTGTATTGTAATGATAAAATAATTATAATACATTAATAACATTTCGAGTAAACTAAATTAAATAACATATTTTTATACAGTATGAATTATCCAGTACACCTGATGAAGACAGACAGTACTGTACCGGAATCAGTCTACAGGCTTGCCTCCTTGATTTCGGTATTTGTAATTTAAAAAAACAAGTGAAATAAAGATTGATTGACATAACTGTCAAATAGCTTGTGTAAATAAATTCAAGGTTAGTCAATAAAGTGCTACTCAGTGTTTTAAAATAATAAGTATTTCCTTCTTAGAATCTAAAATGACTTCATACATGCATTACACTAGCCTACTGACCTAAACTTTGACCTAAATATTTGTATTATATAATGATAAAATAATTATAATACAGTAATAATTTTTCGAGTAACCTAAATTCGATAACATATTTTTATATGAATTGTTGAAGCAATTTTTTATTATTTATTTTTATTTATATTTTTTTAAGGAATATATTTTTTTTAATTTTACTAATTGCAAATTTTTTAACTGTAAAAATAAATTTTAATCTCTATACAACAATAATTTTATAATTATGAATGATATAGGCTTAATTAATTTAATGTTTTTTTCAATAGAGCTATTCTATTTTTTTTTACACTGTAATTTGATACCATGTTTGTTGGTTGTTTTTGTGTTTACATTTTGATTGATGATTACATTTTAAAAGCCAATTGGATGTTAATGATTGCAATAAAGATTTTTAATTAAAGTAACTTATCATCAGATGAAATAGGCATACAAAGTTCTTTTTAGTACTCATTGGTCATATTGAATGCTTAATTTGCATTTCCTTGTTCACAGAATGCAATCACAACATCAGACAGACAATCTACAATATATCAAGTTATTTCTGCCTCATGGTTGATTGGGTGTTGATTGAGTGTTGATTGGGTGTTGATTGGGTGTTGATTGAGTGTTGATTGGGTGTTGATTGGGTGTTGATTGAGTGTTGATTGAGTGTTGATTGAGTGTTACAATTTGACATTCAAAAACAGCATTTACCTACAGTACTTCCAAAAACATGCAAAGCATAATTATTTTCGCAGTGGGAAAGGGGGAGGGGATTACCCTGCTGGCACCAACCCGCCTAACACTGTAAAGTGTATCGCAGGCGCATCCATGGTTGGTTTTTCATTTCCAGCCAATCGCCTTTTCATTTCCAGCCAATCGCCTTTTCATTTCCAGCCAATCGCCTTTTCATTTCCAGCCAATCGCCTTTTCAAACCTAGTAATTAATTTAGGGACGCAATGAAACAAAAATATTCATTTCGTTCTAACATTGGATTGGATGCACTGGGTACTTGTGCATTTGTCCATCTTGTCAATCTTAGATACTCATTCTGAAATTATTAATTTGTCTGACCTTCTAAAATCAAATTTTAAGTTCTAATTAATTTATATCATGGTGTCCTATTTCTAATATACTTCCATAAATTTTAAATATGAAATAATTTGAGTGGAAAACATTTAAAAATACCAGACTGACTTTTGAAATTAGAAAGTGTGGCAAACAGGCCACATGGTCAAGGCAACATACGCAACATTACCGTATGACATCCATGTTTGACAGGTAGTGAAAATTTAAATTGAAGTTTATTTTGTTGGGATTGTTTCTTATCTCATCCAGTATTTGGAAAAACAGTAATAAAAACACACAATATGTAGAATGGATATTGAGTTTTAAAATGCATGATTCACAGTGGAAAATGCACTTACATTTGCATTCATTTGCAAAAAAAAAATTAAAAAAAAAAATTCAACTTTTATTGCCTTTGCCCCTGAACTCAGGGGGCTCTTGTTGAGGTTACACAAAACCTCTAGAAACCTACAAACTACTTCATGGTACATCACTGCAGATTTTATAAATTGATGTGCCTTGGCACACCACAACTTATATTTATGTGTGCCACTTGTAAATCGATCAATCAACCACTCAATCTAGGCCCCAGGCATATTGCACCTGATGTGTGAAAAACAAATTGTCCAGGACAGGTAGGCCTGGCCTACACATTTTAGAATATCATTGGCTGCTGAACATCCCACACACATTCACTTCAGGTTAATCATTACTGTAAACTATTCATCTGAAACACGACAGGATAAATTCATTAACAAGTGCTATAATTATATTAGCAGTAATTGGCATTTGGTTTGGTTTTTTGAGCTGGATTTTTCAACAGCAGAAGCAGCAGCACGAAACAATTGAGGGTTTCCAATGTCATTGATTTTGTCCTGCTCTCCCTGGGGCCTAGAGAGGCTAGAGAACTCGAGAAGACTACATAACAATAATTATTTAACTAGGCCAATTCCGAAACTAAATCAGCTCATCAGGACGCATCTACAATTTCTTTCTGATGTAACACAGTAACATAAATGTAATATATAGGCCTAGGCCGGTTACTTACAAAGAACTCCTTAACCAGTGGCGGATGAGGGTCATCCGGAGTACCTCTCGAGTCGAGCAGTCCATTGTAACTCTCAAGTAATGCAAGTAGGACCTCTTTCATCGTGGGTTTCATTCTGCTCAAATAACCTTAATTAAAAACAAATAATAGTTGTCTTGCTTTACACTTTAGTATTACCAAGCATGTTCCATATCGCCATACCATACACTTTTTCTGCTTTATACTTTTAGTACCATACCCGGAAAAACAAAACTTACAATACAAATGTCGATCTTTTGCCTCGGGTCATTGATCACTCGACAACTAGTACTACTAAACTCGAGACTGCGCGAGAGGTCAACTCACAGCGCCCTCTATATCGTCACACAGAAATGTTCTGTTCACCTGGCACATTTTTGTGAATCTTATCACATATAGAGGAAATATTTTTCCAAGCTCTGATCGTGAGGTTAATGTTCATAGTTGCAGATATTTCTCCATGCAAGCATAATATCATGTACATACAGAATGATAGTGTTGTATTTATGGTAGCTATAAAGATTACCATAATGGCCGTGATTTTTATGGTAAGGCAAAGCTCCGGAGGAAAAAAAATTGATATGCCATCAACTACTGTAATATTTTCTGAGACACAAAAAACATATCTAGCGAAAAACTCGGGAGCGGTTAATGAGATACAGATGTTTTAATATTTAAAAACTGCGGGGAAAAGTGGTGTAACCACCCCTTCTCCACCCTTTCCAGTTGTACAACATATCAAAACTCCTTTTTCCTACGGAGCCTGGCTTTAACGTGAGGCTTTAATTGTTTCCATGTGGGACCGTAACGCCTATATATAGGGAAGAGCTTATTAGCGGAAATGTCTATTATAAATATACTCAGGCTTAGGATACGACGATTTACTAGTATGAAAATTGAGATGCTATATGGATGGATAGCGCAGTATACTTATTGATTGCAATGTGTATGCATTATTCACCATTATCAGTCGACATCATTATCTACCATCTATAATATCAATGGACCTTTCCTCTAAGCGCCGCCCCTTGGATATTGTTGCTAAGGTCCCACAAGACGGCAGTGTTAAAACATACGCGAACACGTGCGTTTGTGGGACAACACGTGTGTTTGTAAGACGCGCGTGCATTTCTAGCGCTGTTCTAATTGGTCAGTTGTTAAGTTTGATTGACACTCCGGAAAGGTCTATTATCATCATCATCACAATTGTCTCTTACAATTATAATCGTTGTCTTCTTTTTTATCATCTTTCTCTATTGGTTTTTATGTTATATAGTAATCTCATACATTCATCATAATCGTCGTAATAATTGTCATTATCATTATCATCGTCATTACTGTCATTCTCTTCCTCATCATCGCCACCATTCTCTTCAACATTATGATCATAATCATCAATATTGTCATCATCATATTCATCATCATCATCAATATAGTCTTCAATATCGTCATCATCGTAACCATTTTCGCCATTGGTGCTGTGGATCCAATTAGTCATCTTCATAAAGACATTCGGTAGTGATCGACATGATGTCGGTATTTGTATGACGTTTCTTACAAATTACTTTTTAGAGAAGCGGTGGTGGTGATTTGTTATTCCTATCAAATGGAATCAAATCAAACATGCTCTTATGCAATTTAATCTCATGTCAAGTTCATATATCATTAAAACAAAAAGACGAAAAGAGCAGAATATTTGAAAAAGGTACTTTATTTACATTTAATAATACAAGTCAATTGATTCAAATATTTCACTAAAAATAATACATACCGTATAACGCAAATGATGCTTAAAAAACCAATTTGTTTCACTGTTATTTTTTGTTGCATCAACAATTTCTTAGTTTCAAGTGCGTATACCTAATGTCAAAGGTCAGGACATACCAAGAAGCCAATCATACAGCGTATGTCACCATCTGTATGTTGTAGAGTTACATTGATAATTATTGGAGAGTTTTGCTTTAGGTCAACAACTGCATAGTAACAACGGTATAAAAGTGCAGGTGATATGTCGTATGATGTACATTGGCCTTTGACATAGTCATGCGCAATTGATGAGTACTGTATACTGATGGACTTATTTCTTCATTGTTCAATATTACAATTATATATATTGTTATACACTGACGACCCCAAGAACGTGGATTAAACACTTTTTATTGCAAAAACAAAAAACAAAACAAAAATTCTTACTTCACATTGTAATCTGTCTATCAAAATTCGGAGTTAACTCCTTGGTAAAAAATGTACAAAGTATTTATTTAAAAAATTACAGAAGAATATTATAAAACGGGTTGAAACTTTTCATTATTGAAACGCATTGGCTAACGCATTCTAAGCATCACTATTAGTTAATAATTTCAAAATGAGTGATTTTATCCTTTAAACGTATTAACTAACAAATTCACCTCTCCAGCCAATAATTTTGGAATGAGTGACATTTTAATAACGCATTTATCTAACGCGTTCTAAATATCCCACTCCATTTTCTCTGCTTACTGGTCGTACTTCTAGTTATAACACTCAATTATTTCCAAAGAAAATTACATTATTGAAATATCATTCCTGGTTCTACCTTCCATTGAGTTTTAATTTTTTTTTACTTTGTCGCCCCCAACCAAATGTTTTCTCTTCAATACGTCATCTGAATAAAGCGTGTTTTCCATAAAATTGCTACGCTTTCTGTGACGCCAATTGGTCGGGGAACATTCCCGATGAGGTGAGGACGGTTACACAGTGCAAACGATTGCAATTAAAACGCTAGCGACAGTGTAGCGATTTTATGAAAACCATACTTAACATTCATTAGGTTCTGTGGCCAGTCTTCGAATGTGAACATCAATTATAACGTTGATATTATGGGATTGCAGCATTTAAAATGGGAGTGGATTGGTGAATACAACACTGCATTATTCACACTCATTTATTCTACGCTCCTAATCTCCAAGTTGACGGAACGTGATGTTTTGGATGGTGTGATAATTAAGCGCCAGTAGTTAACCTAGAATAACACCAAGGTTTCTTTAGGACGTCGACCAAGCAATGTCAAAATAACAACTGATTGTGCCATCTCATAGTTCCAAGTATGTATATCTATATCAAATTCAGGGAATTACAATCAAAGGATGTATACTATCGTCTGTATTTTACAACACTTGCAACTACGAGATGGCTTTAGATAGGAATGAATATAGTACGCATCAGGTCATGTTAAATTTGGATATCCAATTTATGAAACAGCATTAATCAATGTACGATTGCAAATTTTATTTTCCTTTCTAAAAATGGCTTGAGATGTGATACGTATTTAGTAAATAATAATTTAAGATGTTTTCATGTTTTAGTTCAAAAATATTTGTAGTAAAAAACAAAATCATAACGTGCAGACGGTGCATGTCAATTCCGCACCGCGTGCATACGTTCTACAGGGAAGAGAGCTCCGGTCACATGCACCTCTTTCAATAGGTGATAACATTGCGCCATTTTCTTGTACTGGAAGTGAATTCGGTCTTGCTTCGGCCATCTTATCGACACAGATTGACTTTTGTCTGCCTTTATTCTCGAAAGAACTAGCCATTAAGTAGCCGTCATATTCAGCGAGCCAGCCTGTAGGGCATATGCTGGTACCGGGAACAGTTAGGACGGTGCTGCGCTGGGCCACTCGACACACTACGCAAACCGCTCCTCTGTTGTGTAGCGCGCGGAATGGCGCAAAATTGAGAGTGTTGTATTCGGTGCCGTATATGTACGATCGTCTTTCCTGTAGAGTTGGTGGTGTAGGACGATGTAGTACTGGGTCCAACGGGAGGCACTGGAAGTCGGCTAAACCACCTTCGTCGTTGTACCAAGAACCACCGACAACACCTAAAAGAAAACAGAAAAATATGACATACCAAAACAACACAAATTTAACCTCTGTATGTATGAATACATATCTTCTTCGTCATTACGTAAGCGTTCTACATCACCATCATCATTGTAATGTCATTGCCATAATCACCGACCAACAATCATCACCATCTGCACCAACAATATAAGTACCAATACCACAGTGATCAACCATCGCCAACACCGATATAGGCCTAATCATCACCCCGTAATGCAACTGATATTGTGTCTAGTACCATTATCATTATCATTCTGCTCTTATTATCTGCATCATAATGACCCCAATCATCAACACTTTCGTCACCATGATCAGATTTAAGAACATCTTAGTTTTTGCAAAAGAACATAGTAAAAACGCCAAGTGCACACTATCGAAAAATAAATATGGCGCCCTCTGCAATCTAGAAAGGACAAAACTTTCCATGGCAAATTGAGCGTCGTGAACATACCGAACGAAACAACTAAAGAACTTAACGGACACGTTGCTACCATGGAAAATACCTCCATGTACGTACTATGAGAAACGGAGTTATTGATGGGCGCTCTGCATGGCGCTCTGACACATTTTTACTAAGTGCGCCTTCTTGTGAGTTTGCTTACCTTCATACACTAATTCTGCAGATGCTGGACATGCTCTCTTTCCCCAGCGAATGTACGTATTCCCTATTGATCCGCAATTAGCTCCGTATAAATAGCCAGGCTGACCACGATCACCCTTTTCACCTGCTTTTCCTTGTATACCCTGTGGTCCCGCTGAATATAAATGAAATTATCGAAAACATGAATTAGTTATAATTTACAGTGTTTTCAATCAATTTTCCTATAAACAAAATCATATGTCATACGTTGGTAAATCCCTTAAAGACCAAAAGGCAAAAGTAACAAGTCATGCTATATAATTAGGTGTGGGGAATGGGATCGTTGAATACAATAATGTTTTGTTTGTGATATTTTAGGGTCAAGAAGTATTATTTAACATTCAAAAACTTTTTTACCCGGTATGGAAAAATAACTTTACAATAACACAAACACAACACAGCACTAAACTAACCACGCGCAGTGTACAATAAACTTCTTGTGTTACTTAAGTTGAATACGGTTCATACGTGTGTAAGACATCATTGACTCATGAGTCTAACTAACATTATATCAGATCATTTCAAACCCGTTACCAGTAATACTGAACAGCCGGGCAAATTACTTAACATCCGATCCAAAGAATGAGGTTAACCTTACTAGATATCTATTCATGACATATCAGCACATGATATGTAACATAACTAACACCAGTTCTACTTTCGTTTGTTAATGAAGACTGAATAAAACTATTCTTACGCAATCCTGGTGTTCCATCCCTGCCATTTCTTCCGGCTTCACCAGGTGGACCTGTTGGTCCAGGTAGACCGTCCCTACCATCCCTGCCATCTTTCCCGCGCAACACAATGGTTGGAAACTGAACGCCGCCTGTTCCGGTTCTTGTTGTCTGCTTACTAACTGTTTGGTAAAGATCTTGACGAAAAGACAAAATACAAGATATTTTCTATGAGTTATTATTGATAGATGTTTTAGGTGATAATTAGTGGCAAATCAAAGAAAAATGGCGTGATGTAATTTATCAAATAATTGTGTGTTTTTATAACATAAGACTAGAATACTTTCCAAGCTAACAAGCGTTTCTTTGTTTCAAAAAAGTTCGTTGATGGGTTAATAATTAAATAATATGTCTGTAAATTATTATAGAATTTTACACGACAGGCTATCAACGTCTGAGCTTTCGGGTGGAGTCGAGAGCTTGTCACTATTGCATGCTTAGGGTCACCTTAAGTAGAAGTGACAGCTTGGATTTTCATAGTTGTACTGACAGATAGAATTTTTTTTAAATACCAAGCAAAGGACATGCGGTTGATAAACTTTCATTTGTCTACGCCTAGTAAGATCACGACATTTCTCACGTTTTTTCTAAGATGGTCATCACAAAAAAACATAAGAGAAAGTGCCCTTTCTAGTTATCATGATGAGGGAATCATGGATGATTCGTAAAACGACTGGCTCTTCTCAGACGAATTTTCCCCAAGAGCTTATTAGGTTCCCGGAGGGTCAATTCGTCCCACACAGATGCAGAAATAATGTTGTAAAACATCTGTATCTATAGACACACATAACTCACCATTAACTGATGATCCATCTATAAATTGTATTTCAGTAGGTGGCGTTTCAATCGCACGTTTCTTTATAATTTTCTCTTCAGATTCTTTATTTGAATTCTGATTGAGTGTTCTATTTTTAATTTGCAATAATTCCTCCTGCAAGAAAAAAAATTAAAAAATTGCATTGTAAAATAATCTCATTTTCAACAGAATTTCAACGTAGCGTGTTCTCTAAAACCCTAACTATTCAACTTAATATTATAGCATAGAACCATAGAGAAAATAGATGTTCTATTTTCTCAATGATAGAACTAATTATTACTCAATAACACGCATAAGATTAACTGGATCCTTTTGATTATTGTATTGTATTTCACGAGGACCCTTTTAATCAGTAACAAGTGCATTGTGACTTTCGTATGCGCAGTTAGATTGAACTTTACTGCAAGTTCATGAAAGATCTATTAATGCCGACGTTTGCTCGTGTCCTTGTGTAAAACTAGCCCTTCGAATTTTACTTCAAACCGTTGGTTTTAGTGTGTTTCATGAATACAGCGAACCAAAGCTACAAGGTGTCTCATTGTCAATAGCGTAGGGCCTATTTTTTGTCAAAATTTCTGATAGTCTGAACTAATTGTACGCGCGCCATATAAGTAGTAAAGCGCCATTTAGTAAGATGCACCATATTCGGCACAGTGAGTCATCTTGAAGAATTGAACGATATTTCGTACGGTGTACCGGTTGTGTGTGAGCATGACGTGGCTACTAAGAAACCAAACTCCACCTAGAAAGGAAGTTATCCTCTGTGCAGGGGGCAAGAAATTGCTGATCGACTAGGCCACTCTGAGAAGTATTTAATTCGCTGTATTGACAACAGCCGGTGAAGGGGCCAGACGGAAGTGTGGTCGTGAGTTAGACCTATTGAACACAATTATGAAGTTGACGGAAACTGAAAGGCCTACGGCATGTCAATCGTCTCTAAGACTTATTTTTTTTGTTTTTATTTTTTCATAATCTTACAAGTATTGTTAATTAACCTCAGCAGCCATTTGAGTAATACCACTGTCTCATAGCGACACTGAACATTACATTCTGCAGTGGATATTGGCACTATACAATCCTTGCTGATTGATTGATTGATTGACCTGTCACAACAATTATGTAACGTATTACCGATAAAAAATGTAACTATAACAGTACATAGCCTAGAATATTATTATAAACTCTATTTAAACAAATGTGTTATTTATAATGAGACACTGTCCACATTATCATGTTTCAGTTGGGTCTACCTGTGTACTTCCCATAAGAGAGTGGGATATATCCTCATGCCCATATATAGAAAAATACCAAATCTGTCACATAATGTTGGAGAGTGTAGACAGAGAGAAAGTTTGCGAAATCAAAATCAATAACTAACTGTACAAATACGTCAAATTTTCGTTTTTGTTACATACGTCAATAAAGGTTCTGTTTCGCAGCACCAAATACGCAAGCCTTAAACTTAAGTTTGTAACGTGACCTTTTTTCGTGTTTAGCTGTTCAAGTGCATCGTCCTTCGGGTGGGAAGCAGTTGGGCCCCACATAAAAGAACACAGTACATGCTTTAAAGAAGGGGATTTTTTTTTCAGTGTAATGCCCCATTCACCAACGACTCACACCTCTAGTAAGTCTTCGGACATTCGGTAGTTACCTTGGTGTGTTTCACGCAGAAGTAAACCTAGGAACTAACCCCGGGGCCTGCGATAACTAAGTAAAAAATAATAAAATAAAATAAATAAATAAATAAAAATTATTAAACGTATACATTCATCCAGTATCATTCATGTGTTTTTCCCAAGGGAATTGTAAATAAAGCTGACAGTTTATCGATGAAAGCTGGTAATTAATCGCTTCTAATTCTCTTTCATGAATATTTTTATGACTTCTACTACTCTAGAGTTTATGTTTACAATGTATCAAATAGTAAATTCTTTACGTTATTAATTTATAATTATAAAAGGCTTAGACCCTGGACATCGTCAATATACACAAGTTAGAAAATATGAATAGACCTGATAGAGATTTGATTGCCAAAAAATACTGAATTAATATATTGAACAAATGGCGGATTTAAGGGGAAGCCTGGCCCCCACCTCCTAAATCAAAATTTAACAAAAATTAAGAAAAAAGAAAATTCTAATTAAATTTAAGTCTAAAAGTGCCATATCCGGCCGCCCAGAGGTGCCATAATCATATGCCCCACCATGAACAAGCCCTCCATAATTTATCAATCAAGATTTATATATAGATATTTCAACACGGAACATCACCAAGTAAATATTTGGTTTAACCTCTTCCATTCTTGACTACACTTGCAGGACTAAGGATGTCTAAAAAGAAATTCCACGGCAATGTAATTATCGTATTAATATCTAGTATTTAGCTGTTTCCTGAGGCGTAGTCGTATATTAAAGTTACCCACAAAAGGAAATAACAAATGATGCTGTGTTATTATAGGACAATATGAAAAATTAAGTGATTCAACATGTAAAAGTTATGCACTGTTGTTGTATGTGAAAGAGATAAATAAGAATATGTGTACATATGCCTATATATATAATATATATAAATATATATAGGCCTATATTTATTATATATATATATATTCATATTTATAGAATGGAAATTAGTAGGCCAAACATAAAACATTGCTACTAAACGTAAGAAACAAAAATAATAATGAGCAGACACTATAGGCCAAGAATGCAATTACGGACGCCCTAAACTAACTTGGTACTTTGACATAAACACGAACATAAACGGCCGTCGTGTACATATTCAAATCTTGAACCATGCCTTGATATCTCGCCACTACTTGTTAAATTTAGCCACTGACAACCTACTTTGGATTTAACTAAAGATATAAATTGGCGGGATAAATTAATAGACGAGTTGTCTGCCCTAAAAAAGCTTAGTAAAATAAATCCGGCTTATTATCGAGTATAAAAGCACTTTACAAAATTGTTCAGAATATGAGTAAATTGTGTGTGGTTTATGAATTTCAATTATGTAAAAGAAAATATTTTACGTATTTTTTTTTTTGGCTTGCAATTAAACAGACCTAACTCAACCTTCACTGCTCTGTTAAACACTATTAGGACGTATTCCTCATTAGAGCCACTGACAACCTACTTTGGATTTAACTAAAGATATAAATTGGCGGGATATAATAGACGAGTTGTCTGCCCTAAAAAAGCTTAGTAAAATAAATCCGGCTTATTATTGAGTATAATAGCACTTTACAAAATTGTTCAGAATATGAGTAAATTGTGTGTGGTTTATGAATTTCAATTATGTAAAAGAAAATATTTTACGTATTTTTTTTTTGGCTTGCAATTAAACAGACCTAACTCAACCTTCAATGCTCTGTTAAACACTATTAGGACGTATTCCTCATTAGAGCTATATATGACAACAACAATGAAGAATTCCACTAAGCCCGCCCTTAGTATAATTTGTTGCTAGGTCCCCACAGTTTTACAGCTATTTAAAGATAATTTCTACAATTCTGTTAAAATGTATCTTGTCTAATTTTATTAATTGGCGGTTTGCTTCCTATAATCCCCAGAAAGTCCTCCGTTGTGATTCATAAACTGGTGGGGCGTTACAGTCTGGCGATGTACACGATAATTCTAACTTATTACAGATAACACACTTATTATTTCCTAAAGCTGTAGTTGATCTACAAGAAAAATTATGAATGATACACAAACACGACAAAGTCAATCAATGATGTAACAAAAGCAGCTTGCCAATTAATATGTGTAGCAGCGTTGCATTAATAGATCACACGTTATGTTTATAAGGAATGTATGGATTAGGATTGGATTTTTGGGGTTCTTAAACGTGCACGAGTCTCGGGAAATAATATACACGGGACCAAATGCTTAACGGTGTCTTCCAAAAGAGTGTGTGATTGAAAATGCCTGGAAATTGTGTTCCAAAACTCTACGGGAAACACAGCAAGAGGGGGGATTGGTTTGAACCGGGAAACTTCAGCTAAACCCCGCTCATCTGACATTGTTGATAATGTGTGGGGGCGTCAACGGCGTAAAATTACGTAAATATACAATTTTGTGGGACATGCATGTACTACTAAATAACATGTTCTGATTGATTCCGTTGTTAGGTTTGATTGATACCGGAAAGCTCCATTACAATAGTATTTGAAAGGAACAAACCCGTCAACGAACTGAGTGGACTGATTGAAACAAAGAAACATCTTCAATTGGTATGACAATTATTCTTTAAATTATTTTATTAGGATACAAAGTGATCGGTTAAAATCGCCTGTGTTTCAAATACTGTAATTTTTTAAAATAAAAAAAGTTTTTAACAAGATAAAACAATAAAACATAAAATATATTAGATCATTAATATAAATTATCAACAGAAATGGAAAACTACAATACCTTGAACATTATAATTAAACTAGATGTTCAGATTTTCTAGCATTTCATTGAAAATGTATATAAAAAACTTACCTATTATAATCTAACATACCCTCTCTAATTAACCTACCTAGGCACAGGGTAATTGAGCGAGATGTGTTTTCCCCAGGCGCTCTCATTGCATAGTAGAGTGTGTTACAGACAGGAACGGAAACTCTGCATGCTGAGTTCACAATTCCCTGCCAAATACATTTCATTTATTCATATTTGCGACGGAAGTTTAACGGAACGTTTGTATAGTGAATCAGCTAAGCAATTTTTGAATGAAGACCAACCTAAATCACACATTTGTTTGTTTTGTGTTTTACTTTTGTGCTTCATTACCACACTTATTGTCACTATTCAAACGAAAGTTTATTTCTGTAATTATCGTTCGTCTTGAATGGGTTCTTCAGAATAATAGGCTTAATATTTGCCTCCTCATAAAGTAAAATGTTATTTGAACTAGGTTAACGTTATTCATTTGAGCACTACTCAAACTTCGTGTAGCCCTAATTTTCCAGACACTCATGAAATAACTTAGGATATGCATCAAGTTCCTGCAGACACGTAATACACATAAACATTAACACTGAAATTAAATTATTGCAAGTTAACGCAAAACACTAATTATCTTGAAACGTTTTTATCACAATAGGCTATGAATCATGGTAAAATCGTTTCATTAGCGAAACTTTGAAAACATTATCTTTGTATTGGCATCAGTTGTTCCGGAAATATTATTTTATCAGCTTACGATAATTAAAATACGAACTAGTTTATGAATTGCATAATATATCATTAAAGCAGCTACCATGGAATGTTGGGCAACTCGTCGCTTTTTTAGAAAGAAAAAAACGAATGTCAGAAACATGATTTTATTTGTTTGAAATGTAAAGATTGTAATGCCTCTCCAAGAGTAGGAAAATGGCAGTGGTTTTGTTAATTGCACAGATATCATATTATACGAAATATAATAATAAGTAATTTTATGTCTCATTTAGCGCCTACTAAAATCGAAGTCTCAAAGTGCTTGTGTCGTCATAATACACCTTATCACTGGATCCATCTATTGGCAAGAAACACTAAATGTAACCTTCTAAACTTCCTAGGGAGTAACCTAGACGTGAAGCATTGCACAAAGACCGGCACATTCAATGCCATAATATCCTACCAGGTACCCACTTACACTCCTGGGAACAGACATAACGTGGTAAAATGCCTTACAAGGACACAAGCGAAATGCTTAACGACATGCTCCGAACCACAGACCTCAAGCCGCAGTGAAGCAATACACAAACCCTCTGTGTTTAATTCAACTTACTTGTCGATGTTTATTTACAATCGAGAATTTCAAGTATTATATATAAATAAATAGGAATTCTCTTTAAAAAGATATTCGCCACTTCACCATGAAAGGGAGGAATCGACGTTTAAAAGGGCGCGAAGAAAGTATTATTATCAAGGAATCGGGTAATAAATGTTAATTATATTTAAATATCTTATCATGAAGATGGAAAAATTTTCATGACATTTTCAATCAAATAGGCCAATAATCCAAAACAGTTATACATTATCCAACTGTAGAACAGTTGCTTCATTTCAGTTATTTTCCTTACTTTAACAATGTGTAATATGAGTTAAGTACCATTTGTGATTGTTATAACTTTGACTCACTTTGCACCAGTGATGAGTTCCTCACTACGGATCTCGGTCATAGCGTATATAATTGTACTAGGCCTACATATTTTAATTAAAAATTTCAACTAAGGAACGCCCTTTTAAAATGAATACAGTTGCGGATCCAGTGGGTACCAAGTAGTGCTCGCTCCAGACACTGTGTGATTTGAGTTATAGTACCAATTGTGATTACTACAACTCTGACCCACTTTGCACCCGTTCTTCACTACGAATCTCGGTCATACCATAATTAATTGTACCATGATTGTACTAGGCCTACATATCTTGAATAGAATTTCAACTATGGGACGCCCTTTTAAAATGGATAGGCCTACAAGTTGCGGATACAGTACCAAGTAGTGCTCGCCAACGGCAGCAGCAAGAAAACCATTAACCGAATGTGAACATTTACATAAAAGATTAAAATAGCTAGAGCTAAGGGAACAGCCCAAACCCTTCCTATTTCGACCACATTTTCCGCCTCCTGTGCGATTGCCAATCGCGCCACCCTGGCAAAAGAAATCTAGATCCGCCAGGTATGGGCTATAATTTCTCCTATTTTCGAAACCTGTGCGATTGCCAATCGCGCCACCCTGGCAAAAGAAATCTAGATCCGCCAGGTATGGGCTATAATTTCTCCTATTTTCGAAACCAGTGCTAGATTTGGAAGGAATTGACAAAGTTAAATCAGATCCTGTGAATGTGGTAATGTTGTGTAATGTATTTAAATGGGTGAACATTTATTTTATAGAATTAATACTGTAGTTATGAAAAAAAATCTGGTGTGTGAAGCCCCGGCTTCCCAAGGACTATACGTGCGTACACACCGCCGGCTGTTGAATTTCTACATACATATTCAATTTGTTTGATGAAGTTCCAACAGTTTTATTTTACTCATTGGATTGAATTGATTTGACACTAATTCGAGATTTATTATTTTACAGGCCCGTGGAAATGAATGTTTGCATTTAACTTAAACAGCCTAAGACAAGCATGGCACGCCATGTCATATCTGACATCCCAGAAGATCATTCGGACAATAACAAGGTCAGGGATGAGAAATGACAGAAATCCAGGACGGACAGCTCAAACAAAAATTATACAGTATACACTATTTTTATAGGAACACATTTGATAAGAACACAGAGGCTGAAATTGCTTAAAAAATAAGAACAAATCGAGGCTGAGGTAAAAAAATATCAGATGAGGTTAAAAAAAAACATTTAAAGACCAAACAAATCAAGCTAGTCACATATAGTGAAGTATTAATTGATGTTTAAAAGGGTTATATCAACATTATATCTACTCCATTAATTTCATTAGATGCGATGTAATCTATAGTTCCAGCAGGGAACGACAACAATACTCAGCTAAGCATGAGAAGCATGTGCTGAAATTATAAATTTCCCCCTCAAGCCAGCCGTTCTCATACAGTCCCGTATATTTCTGCCAACAAGGGGTCACTGGTTAAAAC
>NW_022730786.1:2094433-2099132 GCF_011630105.1 Anneissia japonica | reverse complement strand
TCACTACATTGCTTCCAGATACAAGTCTTCAGTAATGGCAACTACTGTATAAACATTTTTGAGAAACGCTCTACTTCATAAAAATAAGTTCAACATATTGGATACACAAAAGAACTAAACATCTTCCTGGAGCTGTATTTTAATTTAAAGAGAAAGATCCAGGAGATTTAATTTAATATCTAAAAATAGATACTACCTGTCCCTTTCTCGTAAAGTGAATCACTGTTGACCTTCTATTGGTTCCACACTAAGTGTAGGAAATTACAAATCATTTTTTTACGAGCATAAGGAGGTCGCACATGTTCAAGTATGTTTTGAAACAATGGGGTCAGTTTGGTTGAGAGGGAAACTACAGTATACGAAACTACATGCAGTTGGCGTAGGTTGGAATTCGAGGATTCAAACAATTAGGTGGGTGGATAGGCATATGAACGGACAGTCAGTTTAGTATAGAAAACGGCCGTTGTTGACATGTAGTTTGAGGGTGGCGATTTCATACTATCAGCAGTCATTACATTGATTTGGACGATATCTCATTTAAAGTAGGCATAGGCCTAAAATTTTTCAGGACAGGACAGTCTTTAAACATAACTAGAGGGGATTGCCGCAATGAGAAACAGTCGGATCTAGAAGATTATGACTAACTTAACTCAAATTTAATTAACGCTGCGTTTAAAATCATTTTAACGGTGATCTACATATTTGCAAGTATATATTTTATGCATCAAATACTTCAAACTTTATAGAAACAAATAAGAGTGTCTAAATAAATTTATCACAAATTATGCAAATTGAATTATAAATCACATTAACACGGAGGAGTTGTACGTTATGTTTAATGTTCACTAGGTTATTGCATTAATACTGTAATCCCTCGGCTGAGAATAAGAAATCGAGTAATATGTAAATTAATGTTAATAATGTTATACGATGGCTATATGACTTCCTTAAGTCCAGACCACATCTTACAATTAAATGATAGCATGTCAAACGACAGTCATATCCATCTGTTAATACCACAGGGGTACGCTAAACCAGCCTCCTATTCACAACATAAGTTTGCCCTATGCATTATTTTTATGCTCTATTATAAATTCAGACGATACCATTTTGAAACAGTTCACATACAAATCATGTTCATATATTTTTTTTTCATAGACCTTTTATTGCATTAACTTGTAATCAAGTTACGCAGAAACATATTCATATATAATGCGAACATCATGTTAAAACGTACGGTACTTGATAGTCATGAATAGAAGGGGGAAAAAAAAGGGAAAAAAAACGAGACTTTTAGTTGCAGTAGCAACTTAACGCTATAAAAAAAAATATGAGTTAGTCTAAAAAATCAAAACTGTTAAAAAGACAAAAGTCGTTGAATATTGGATGGTCAATTATATTAAGACTGACAGAATATATTTTGATACACTCGCTTCAACTTGAAAGCAAAGTAGACCTACGTTAATTTGTAATGATGTCAGACGCGCTTAAAGGGAATCATTGATAAAAGTAATAGCAGTAAAATAAGAGGAAATAACTAATTGAACTCAATGAACTGTGTGTATTATGTTTCCCCTATTAATCAATTAAACTGTTGTTTTGTTACAAAATATTGATATAAAATGACTTTACTTTCATATATTGTTCTACAGAGTATATGTAAGGTTTGAATCATATCAATTATCTCAAGACTACATCTAAGACTAATTCAGAACTGTATTATATTTTAACAGCATTTTGTGTGGGAAATTTACTCAGTGTTGATCAAGAGGGAAAAAAAACAAGACAGTACAGTAATAAGTATATACATAAAATGAATTCGTGTGTCAATTAATAATAATAATAATAATAATTTTGGCTTATATAGCGCATTATGCTAAAGCCTCAATGCGCTTAACAGTAAAAATAAAATTCGGGAAAAAAATTAAGAAAACTACAAGTTAAAACAGTTCTGAAATATACATCAAATAATTTATTCCCAGACGTTTTAAACGCCGGTGTGTGGACGAAAGAAATATGAGAGTGATTCATTTAAAATAACAATTTAGGCCAAGCTTAATTATTTTTTTTTTTCGTTTTTGCTTATGCTATTTACACCATTTTATTGTATTGTATACTTTCGTGCTCATTGTGTTTTGATAATGATGAAAAGTACCATTAGGTGATAAAGCTACAATACGTAACAACTGATAAATGACTAATTGCGAATATTTATGAGTTTCAGGCGAATAATTAATTATGATATTATTACCCTCAAAAACATTTTACTGTGTAGCACATTCAACAATTTGACAAAGTGTAATAGGCCTATAAATATTTATATTTAATGTAATTCAAAATGTTATAATCTATGCAATCATGTATTTGTAATACGCTCAATCAATTAAGAACAAATTTACATTATATATCCTGTAGTAATTTGCAGCACAAAATGCGTCAGAATATACGGCACCAAAGTTACTTAAACGTTGAGGGCGTTTTCCATTTTAATTTAATTGAAAATTTACAATACGAGTACGGAGTCATCGTGCTTAAGCGTGAGAACTTAATATCAACCATTTACTTTGACATCACGTTTGTTTCCAAAGATAAAATGAATATTATTGCTTTACTAATAAGTGTTATTACTTGAGAATAAACGTGTGATTTGGAGACAATGGTATATTTATTTCTGAATTTAGGGAAATGAGAATTGAAAATGATTTGACCTGAAGTTCTGATTGAAAGTTTGGCTGAGGTTGATTAAGGGTCAGGAAAAAACCGTCTGATGAAGCGAAAGTGGCGAGGACGTGAAAATAATGTTAGAAGACTTAATCACACAAATTCTCTTTTCGCTATACCGGTGAGAACTTGGCATTAGGTGACACGTAGGCAGGATAAAAATGCTGATGTAATCCAGTTTGACGTCTCATTCGGTATAAATAAAATAAAATAAATATTTACAATTTACAGCCCAGTAAAACGTCTTTAAACAATTGGAAGTGTTCTCTCCAGTTGATAGGAGCGGACCGGGACTCCAGGGGGCGTTCAAGCCACTGGGACTTCGTTCTGGCAAATAACCAGGACTTCTTGTCGTGGGGGTCATTGAAAGTCTATAAGGCCTGGAGGATTTGAAATAAATTTACTGGTAAATTAGTAACAAGTCACCTACTAAACCAGCATAAGTAAGATATAATACGATTATCCTTGAAATGGATTTTCATTTCCCTCTAAAGCAAGGACAGACCGAGAAACTACCTACATTTTTATAAAGAGTGTTCTAAGCACGATTTCGCTCTCGAGGAAAATGTCAAAAATGTAAAAGTGGTGTGGATTATGGAACCTTGTTACAAAATAAATTGACCTGATAGAAAGATTACGATTGGATTTATGCAATAAAGATAATTCGATGAGATAAAATGAGTGACGGATGATATTCACCCGTTCTGGGTATCTGTATCGCAAGGAGTTCGCCACGGTCTGAGTAACCAGTCATGGATGCACGATTCGGTCAATATTGACTAGGCCTATAGGCCACGAATGAAAACTTTTCGGCATTCCCATATTGTATCTATAGAAGTGTAATACATAACTTACTAATTAATTTTATTAGGCCGGCCACGCAAACAAATCCACAATGGTGTTGTTTCGATAGTTACGCTTAAAGGGTAATCGTAGTGCTTAAGCACTGGTGAGTGGAAAATAATTGGCTTTAAGTAGATACGATTAGAATAAATTCAAAGTGAATACCATAAATTAAAACAAGGTTTTCCCTTCTGAATTAATGGACAAATGCAAACTCGAAAGTGTGGTAGCTCAGCTCAGACTTCAAAGAAATAGACGTAGGTTGTAGTATAATAGGCCAAATATACACTATGCACATTGTTAAGCTGATATACCACATAATGCAAAAACAATGCTTATAGGACATAAAAACAGGATAGGATAGGATGAAAAAAAGACAAGTAATGAAACGAAAAATATAAGCCAAAACATGAGATATCTATAGGGCCTAGCACCAACCCAAAAAATTAAAGAGAAAACCAACTAAACTAAAAACTGAGAAACTATTGTCTTCAGCACTTTAATTCAACCATATAGTTGCGAACATTCTAAATTAAGTCTGATTATGTTATCTAACTTGCTAGAGATGCCATATCCTTAAAATGTATCTCCGCCCCTCCCATGGCTGAGGTGATGTGGACCCTCCATTTGTAAACGTCCCCCTCCGAGTCCTTTCCATTTCGAATTCCTAAAACTAAAAAATTAAGAAACTATTGTCTTCAGCACTTTAATTCAACCATATAGTTGCGAACATTCTAAATTAAGTCTGATTACGGTATTCTATCTAACTTGCTAGAGATGCCATATCCTTAAAACGTCGTATCTCCGCCCCTCCCATGGCTGAGGTGATGTGGACCCTCCATTTCTAAACGTCCCCCTCCGAGTCCTTTCCATTTCGAATTCCTAGATCGGCCACCGATATTGCAAGTAAATCTAAACTGAAGTAATGGATCTAAACAGTATTATAATGAAAATGTTTATGCTTTACAGATGCCTTTTTGATATGTATGCTATTGAGTGAACGACCATGAACACAACGAATAATTTTCTATTTATATCACTGTCATATGTACGACCCTAACTTTTGAATTAACCATATAAATAATCAGCTATCTTATCTGGACCATTATTAAATCGCTATTTTAGAATGTAATGT
>NW_022730786.1:2074921-2094008 GCF_011630105.1 Anneissia japonica | reverse complement strand
TCTTGTATATATATATATATATATATATATATATATATAAACAAATATAATACATATAATATATACTGAGTACTGATGTTATTAATTAGGCCTATCTATTTGTTTATATTGTATTTACTCCTTGGCTATACCCAGCTAGACTCGTGCCACGTATCCTGTTGATTCTCTACTATTCTGTTGGTCATTTTCTCTATTTCTCGTTATTATGTCACTAGGTTTTAAATGGACTATGACTCGTTTTCTTGGACTGTATTCTTCTATTTAAAAAAACATATTTCATGTCACGTTAAACATGTCTAGGGCGAATCCATGTTTTTTCTGTATACGGATTAAAAATTAAATGTTTTAATAACTTTTCGACGCCGTATACAATATCAGCTATTATTTTTTTGCAAATATCCTTTCTAAAAACAACTAATGTATTTGATGTCTATTAGAAATTAACAACGTTAACGAGGGCTGTATGGAGGTCCTTGATAGGACTAAATAAAACAAAAAACACAAAGATTTTAAATCAAATTGATTTGTCAATGTAGCGAGTAGCCAAGTCACATAGCAGTAAGCAGCAGTAAATCCTTTGCGTCATGTAAGATAAATTACAAATAAATGAGCTGATAATCTTCTTAAAGTGGCTTTTTACGGAATTTACGTTATGTTCACGTTCACAGTGTATTACATGCGCGTGTATATGCAAATTAGACCACGTGTAGCAGCAAACCCAAATCAAATCTGAAGATATAAACAGCACATTCTAATGGTCAGCGGGTGTGTGTATATAGGCCTATAAAAATAGGACAACGCTCTGCAGTACGTCCAATTAACCAAACATTGGTTGAAGGGCTACAGGTTCTACAAGGTAGGGGCCTGAAAAGAAAGCCAGTTTATGACAGATCCTCTTTAAAACCTGTCAAATCAGTTACGACCACGTGACAGATCTGAAACAGAAGATGAAAAACATGTTGATACTCCGTCAAATACTCTTAATTAAAAATAATTGATAGAGCTATTTTAGAAACATTTAAGATGAATACGAATAATATGTCGAGCCTCAGGGAAATAAAACTTTCACTGACCATTCGACTAATCTTTAACACTTTTTTGTCTCGGCTCATAAATATATACCCATTGACTGATGACAAGAAACATCTAATTACAGTTAAAATTAATTGGTCTACTCTGCGTCTCCCCTTCTGGGATATTTTTGGCCAGGTCGATGTGACCAAACGTAGGCCGAACATGTATTTAAGCCCTATGATTTTATAGGCCTATGTCTTGTTAAAATGTATACCATGATACTTGTGTATTTTGTTACGTTTTTCTGATTACTGCACCCATTTTAAACATGCCTACAAAATATTTCCCTCCACATAACGTTGAAGTTATCGCAAAGATTATTGATACTAATGTATATTGACGCGTTCCATTTTACAAATAAGATTCTGTTCACACACTGTTACGTTTATGTGACAAATACTTCGATTTGACCATATTATCAGACCCAAATGCTTGTCATATAAAACTTGATATTGAGGAAAGAACTTTATTGCGACAGAACCTTGCAAAATACAGAGATACACACACAATCAAAGATACGCTCCCACACACACAATGGACAGTCCAATAAGCCCCACTCCACTCCTTTTGTTCACAGGCCTAAAGCTGGTTTTTCACTAGGCGAATTTATCCGCGCGAATCAAAGCGTCGGTTCACCTCCTGAGCTCTGATTGGTTACACATTTTTTCGCTTCGCAAAAACCCCGATATGAATGTGAATGCGCATGCGCACGAACCGACGCTTTCGATTCGCGCGAATAAATTACGCAAGTAAACACTTGCGTTTATGGAACAGCACGTGTGTTTGTGGGACAAACGCGTATTTCTGGCCCTGTTTCGATTGGTCTGTTAAGTTTGATTGACTCCGTAAAGGTCTTTAGTCTGCCGGATACCGGTACAGCATGAATGTAACCAAAATCTACGTGCTTCTACTCACTACGTATCCATCCCTTATGTGATAAATAATAGCAGTGTTTGTGGTACTTCCACAAAACTGCCAGTCGGTTTATTTTCGACACACAATTTGGATTCAGCGGTTTTCGGTATGAAACACTATTAGGGTAATCCACTGATTTCCAGCTGGGTGTGAAAACTTAAGTCACATCAAGTGTTCCACTGTCTCAAAAGTGATTCCAGTAAATTGAATTGAACTGGATCTTCATGGTGGAGAACTGAGCAGTAAAATGACTGACAATGCATTGATCTTTTCAGAATCCATATTGCGCATTGCCTACACGTTTTTTTTCCGAAAGACTGCGCACTGAGATGGTTTGTAAAGGTATTTCTACGTCTGAACAAATATCTTGAAACTTATACGTGGTATTACTGGTAGCCAGTGAAGTGTTTTTAGAGTAAGGGTGATGTGTTGTCGTTTTGGGATTTGTTTAATACTCCTCTCCTGTAATGCTTGAAGGTCTCCGATGTGACTAAAGTTTTCGCACCCTTCCCCTCACTGGCAATTGGTTAGTCTTCGACAAGACTAAAAGTTTCCTTCTGCTCCCATTTTCTATCTGGTCGTTGGTTGTTTCCTCGATGTGTGAGTAAGGTATGCGTGACGCGTCTCACTCCTCAGTTGATTGTACTTCACTATGACTATAAGACCAATCATAGTTTCCGTTTACAGACCCACAATTTGTCGTCTTTGTTTAAATGTGAGTGTCCATGTCACTTGTGTCAATGGTAGTGACAACTGGCCATGAACCACTGAATAAGGGGAACTTAGTGACTACAGGATTGCATTTGATAACACTGGTCAGGGCCTAGAGAAATTATTGTTGATTGACATGATCAATCAATCGATTTCAATTGCAACAAATTGCTATAATGATCGTCTTGTGTCGATATGACAGTGGACATAACATGTGCCAAATGTACGGCCCATGATTCAATATTGATGACTGCACAAATGTAACAGATTGTTGCAAGCTTTAAACCACCAATATGTGTTGAATCCAAACCGAGGTTAGGATCGCCTCTCTGATGCGCTGAACGAAACGTCTCTATTCTCTTACATATGATCAGATTCGGATCGGTTCGGTAGGATTTCCGATCCAAAAATTCAGGTTCGGTGTACATGCACGACGGCTTTTGGCGGGCAGATACAGGCCCAAGTCGTCATCACCATGTCCGTTTAGGGCATGCTATGACATCACCCCCACCTGCATAGGCCTATATGAGTATCCTTGAGTGCGTATGTATGTGTGCGTCCGTTCGGGCGTGTGGATGTATAATAGTGAATACCGGAAATTTCTGATTTTACTTATCAAATTCAATCTAGCCGTTGACCTTTTAAAATATTAACGATGTTCATCAACCGAAATAACACGGCGGTTCATTCCCTATTCCTACATAATGAAGCAATACATAATTGCAATAATATGCTTGTCGTTATACACATAGAATGGCCAGTACGTGAGTTTTCTGTAAATTTTAAATAAATCTGGTTATTCTGATGTTTCGCCTGTGATAAGCATTTGAGCACACACGATGACCAAGCAAAAAACATAGGCCTACTTAGGATTATATACACCCTTCGATGTAAGTATCCTATCCTACAAAAGATCAATAGACAGACCGTGGGAAAACAAAACAAATGATTAAATAATTGGTACGAGTTTGTCATACATAAGTCTCGGTGCACACGAGCAATTTAGACGCGTTGACGCAAACAATGCTACTAGGACATAATAACGTTGTTTACGTTTGTTTCTAAGAGTCTAAATTGCTGCTACTATATGAACCAGAATTGCCAACATATGTGAATTTTCTGGAAACTATTAATAAATCTGGTTATTCTAATGTTTCACCTGTGATAAGTATTAAATTTGAGCACACACGATGACCAAGCAAAAATATAGGCCTACACTCTTTCCATGTAAATATGTTATCCTACAAAAAGATCACTAAACAGACCGCAGGAAAAACAAAATAAATGATTGAATCATTGATACGCGTTGATCAAATATAAGGCTTGGTTCGTTTACAAACGCAAGCAACGCTCTAGGGGAAAATAGCGTTGATTGCGTTTGCTTCAACGCGTATAATTGTTCTAGATAGTGTAAACCAGGCATTACGGTAAAGAACACGTGTCGTTAAAAAAGTTTACGTTTTTCTTTGTGTACCAAAGATCTATTTTATGCAAATATTTAAAAACCAAAATCAAGAGAACAAAATTAACGAATCAACGAAAAATGAACACTTTGTTTTTGCCTACTCTAGTGTTTATCTTTACCTAGATATAAGCAGCACACATCACGACCACTCCGACTCATCCTTGGCCATACTCACATAAACACCCACGCACACTCCCACGCTAGAGTATAGGTATATATACTTGACATACTACATCTTTAAACATTGAACAATCGTCATTATAGCCTCGGGAGGCGTGGCTACGAAATGAAATGGTGCTTGAAAGTCGTGTCTCCAAAGTGTATACAGGGAGGAAAACGCAATTTCATTTGTTGAATGTCCTGTTATTTCTGTCTACTTTGGACATTTTACTTAAATCCAATTACTTACTTTATATGCTGAATGACGAAATCGTGTAAAATATACGAGTGTTTGAAACATGAACGAAACGATAACATATACAGGACACCCCTGGGGAGATCAATTTATACAACGTCCTCCCGGGCTATAGTACGGTGGGACACAGGTGGCGTAAGCCTTCGAGGATGTGATGCAAAATGTACTGTAAATTTGATTTATAGGCCTAATAGCGCGTTATTACAAATTCAAGCAGTCCCTATGCGTCGCGCTAATGAAAACCGAATGCAGCCCGATATTGTATATATCTGATGGACTAGTGGAATGAGTACTAAGCGCACGGTGTAAGACATCACGGAACAACAAGAATGGTGGTACTATGGATTAACAGAAATAGTGTTACAATAGCTCTAATGATGTGCCGATTGATTAGCCTACTTGCACAAAGTTCAAGTTAAATCATCATGGACCTACTAATAGGTCCATGGTTAAATTATTTCCAATTGTTCAAAGTAAATAAACAACATAACGATAACGATATGCCTATCAAATATCAATACACACATGCAGTAATGTGATGCAGACTCGATTATAAAGGAAAACGAGTGGGGAAAAAAAGTATCAAAATATACTTCGTGAATGTTGGCTACACACAGTTAATGTAAAAATACAACACACACATTATAAATGATGTGTGATAGATACATGACGTAAATGGATCAAGTTGAATACTTTTCAATAAATTATAAGGAAACCACAAGATAGTTCGGTATCAAGATTCAGTCCTATTGTAAAATATAGTTTGTTTTTGTTTTAAAGCAAGTCTGCGTAATGATGTAAATGATTATGAATTGCATTATCTTTTATGAAAGTTCATGCGCGCTGGTAGGGACGTCACCCCTGTTTAAGTGAAACATAAGACAGTACAAACATGGCAATTAAACAAAAGTTCAATCCTAAGAATATAATGTTAATACACAAATTGATATATTTAGCACAGTTATGATAGACCCACATGGCAAAATGCCAATCGGTGAAATACAATTTGTATTATGAAGCTATACGTTGATTGACAGTCAATCTCAAACTGCGAGTTCGGCATGTTTAAATTTTTTTAATAAGCATTGAAGTATAAAAAAAAACCGCGTCCGTGGTGACCTAGAATTGTCAGTGCTGACTACCCGATGAAAACACTGTCAAATTATTCTTGGCTCAGGTTATCATGGATCCCGGTGGCTAGGTGTAACCTTCAAATTTAGGCAGACACACCAAGGGATATAAAATAATTACAACGAAATCAAATGTAACTATATTATCGCATGTAGCAGTCCGTAGTTTGAATATTTGATAATTTTAAGTAGAATTGGTGAACTCGAATGTTAAGTTAAATGATTTTGTTTCTATTTATTATCAGTACGGTGATTTGAATATTACAAAATCTTTATTCTAACAAGTGTAAGTGTAGGTAAGTGCAAAATATTCGGATCGTGGGTACAGTGCATAAACTACCTAAGACCATGTAAAAGTTGTTGATCGTCTCCTCCCTACATAAACAAAAATCACCGACCATTTTTGTTTTTATTTTTGCCAAAACTCACGAAAATATCGTCTCTCCGCCCATAATTCAACTTCGGCTAGGCCTAGGCTTTTTTGTGTTATTAGTTCGTCTTTCATTTGTTCGTATAAATTCCACCTGATCAAACCATCAAACACTTTACTGGAAGATCCGTCAAAGTCAGCCACAATTTACATGAGGCCTTGCATTTTAAAGACTTAGCATGTATCAATGCTGTTGTTTCATTAATGATTTAACATAAAAAACAAAAAAACAAAACAAAAAACAAAACAAAAACCTCCCTCCCTGCCGAATTTTTGTAAAGGACGATCAACAATTCGTTTTTTACATGCCCTTATTATAGATCGAAATGCCCTATCTATAATAAAAATCCAATGCATGTAACTGTAGACCTAATAGTTAGTGGATAGGTCATGGTTACATTCGTAGTAATCCTGCCAGCTAAGTACATAATGCACAGTTTAATTAGAATTAAGATTTGGTGCAGAAAAGATAAACATTTATTTCCAACATTTATATTCAACAGATTTAAAATGGTTTGCGGTGTTGTTATACCGGATGCCAATCAGCAAACGATCAATTCCGGGACATGCGCAATCGAAACCAAACTTTGTTGGTCTAATATCTGAGGCTGGTTGATTATCGAATGTTTTCTCGTTAAAAATATTACAAGTTTACGACTAATTAGCACCTGTTAAGTTATATTTCCCATGATTTCCCAAATTTCTCCCTTTAGATTTCCTTCTGAGGACAACTTTCTCTTCAAACCTCAATTTGTAATGTCGCGGGAAAGAATAAACAACATGGTAACGAAAAAAATGCCAGGAATACCGACGCTATTGAAAAAAAAATTCAGACACCATCAGCGTCAGCACTTTTTGCATTTTCACATTAACTCTACAAATTTTTTCCTGACATTTGCAATCATGCATAAAATCAAGGTTTTGGAATGGTTTCCTGTGCTTCGTGAATTCAGTTATATACTTCTGGTTTTAGATCGAACTTCAGTGGATATCACCCATGATTCATGGATTGCTGATAGAATAGGACTTAAGCATCAGAAAGAACGCAGACACGTACACAGCACCTCCTGGTACAATACAATTGACCACACTATCCAATACGAAATAAAAATCAACAGCAAATTTTGATTTTAATAAGAGGCTACATGTAGGCCTATGTAGAAGACAAACTCGAATTTATCTGAACAACATTGCATATAGGCCTATTATCCTTGAAATAAAATTCCGGGCTGCCTAGGTCTAAACATATATTATAACATAATGTTTTCTAATATTAATTTAGTTTCTTTATAAAGTACATGGAAAACAGAATATTGAACTGGTAGGAAAATTCCGTTACGTAATCGAAGTTATTTAATGGGTTGGGGGTTATGGGCTGGTGAGATGGTTTTAGGGCACAAACTTATTATTGTCCCCCACGCCCCCGATTGATACGCCACCGCGTAAGCTAACATCTCTGGGGTCAGGTCCCAGGGCAAGTGAATCCTCAGAGGTTTAGGCGGTGAAAATATTAATTAAAAAATAAAAAACAGATAATCTAGTATAAGGACATCCTGGTTGACGGTCCAGACATTGCCCGATTGGTTAAGTCAGGACACCACTAACTACCCGCGTTGCAGTGGCGGATCCAGGAATTGAAAATAGAGGGGCCCGGGGGGGGGGTACTTTCACCGATGGAGAATATATACCACCTCAACTCACTATGGTTGGGGCTGAGGTAAGAACATTTGTGATTATGGCACCTCTAAATGGCCGGAAACCGCATCTCTAACACTTAAACTTAAATATTAGTTTCTTTATATCTCTATTCTTTTAAAATTTTGAATAATTTAGGGGGATGCCCCCACCCCTATCCCCTTGAATCCGCCACTGCGTTGCCATACTATCGTCGCTGATTCGAGAACTCATGGTTCTGGTAGGGGACAAGTCTTCTCAGATACGGACTAAAAACTGTAGGCCTAGGGTACTATAAATAATTGACTCATAAAGACTCCATAAAGACTCCAGTACATATTTCGAGATGAATAGGGCATTACCAATGTACTGTTTCAAACAGCGCACGTTGTGAATGGACGAAAATAACTTGTACCGGTAGGTAGCTCATACAAGAAGTGACCGTTACTAGCGAACGGATTTACAATACGAGCTAGTCCATGCATTGGCTTAAAACGATACATAAATCAAACTACATTTCCACTAACTTATTCCATCAAGAGAACATATCCACAACATGTGCCTAATTGTACTATATTAGCGCATACTGTTATGAAAAGCTAATGTAATTAATATTACGTAAAAATGCCAACTGACTATAGGTGAAAAGTGATTGGGCATTATATTCAAACAGATATATAGAAACATCTTAACTCAAGCATCAGCCAACGTGCGAACGACTTTCATCGCTTGGGAACTTGGCGCGTCAACGGGCGAAATTATTCATTAATTGCAGTAGATTAAAAACACGGGAATATCATCACGCGAATCCAGCAGTCGCCAATCTCTCCACTTTTAAGACACTTGAGCGGATTGAGGCGAACCATTCGCGGACATATGGGATGACATACAGATTTTAATCAAAAGCGTTGGAATGACAGCTAAATAGTAAATAAGTTTACAATCTGAAAGAAACATGTAGAAACGAAAAAGAAACATGGACACATTGAGACCAACCACATGTCATCATGACATAACAAATCAACCTGGACAGTAGCTGAATGTCTCATCATAAGATATAAGATGTTTCTCGTTCTCAGCGTACCACCTGTACACAAATACCCCAGGTGAACACATTTGAATACTGCGCAGTCACGATATCACCTTTTCTTTATTATTAGTTCACTCGCACCTGGCCACAATTTAGCAAGGCGGCGCCAGGTGTAACGTCGCACTCTTATACACATCTCAAAAATCACCGACCATTTTTGTTTTTATTTTTGCCAAAACTCACGAAAATATCGTCTCTCCGCCCATAATTCAACTTCGGCTAGGCCTAGGCTTTTTTGTGTTATTAGTTCGTCTAACCCAAAACAGCACAGATGTGTATAAGAGACAGATAATATGGTGTGAATCACTGCAGTTCAATAAACGATAAAGGAATGAAAATTATGATGGCGCGGAGATTTCTAACTAGGATACAACTAATTGAACGGAAATGAGGAAAATTATAAAATTAAAGTTAAAAGATAGCCGTAGGCCTAGTATTAATGATGTAAAAAAACAATGAGAACTAAAAGTCATCAAGCTATTTATATGTCTAGGAAAATTATACGTTGTGCTGGGGAAATGAGAAGTAATCTTAATTATCAAAATCACACACCTATACAGTTAATATTAGCATAATATCTTGCAGAAAATGTTTGAAATGGAGCGAAAACAGTAAGCAAATTTAAAACATTCCGGTCAAGAAGTGCTATAACTGAGTGCGATTCAGGAGGTTTCTGCTGAGGGTGGTTGAGCATGAAAGACTGATCAACAATGTCCCGGTAGAGAATTGGGGGAAATACTTTTTTATTAAATGAAACAAAGAATGATTATTATGTTTTCATTTCGTCAATAAATAATATTTATTGACGACTCATAAATATTACCGCTTCATATTCTCATATTCTGGAACTTTGCTGGTAATAAATGTTTCAAGATAAAGCAAACACTTAATTGTTCTAATTAGTGTCGTGCAATTAGGTTCATAACTTATTGAATACTTTTAATTAAACAATCACATGACGTTTTTCTAAAATAATCTGGTGCTTCCATTGCAATTTTAGACATTTATTTTCATCTTAATGAGATTCTGGTATATCTTTAATAATAATATTTTGTTTCATTAGTGGAGGTTATACATATCTCTTTTGTTTGGAGATTAAATACAATGTAACAACTAAAATAAACATTCTATTCTGCATCACGCACCGAAAATCGCGTACAAATACGTACCAAGCGGTACAACGTTATTCCCACGAGTTAGCATACTGCTTGTTATTTTAACACTGATTGGCGGTAAGCTAGCTTATCAATGAGTACATTTCCCTTCATAATATCATCGCATGCACAATTTACATTATGTGTGCAAAGCCTAGTTTAGGATACAACAACCGCCTGTGGCCGCGCAACCTACATAATTATTAGGATTAAGTTTAAGAAAATTTCCAATGTTTTATCACCACATAACAAATAACAAATACTTAGTAACCACTGACACGGAGACGAGCCTTCGGACAGCTGTTGTAGGATTAGTGTATATATTTAGTTTCTGATTTCCTGTCCAACTCACTTGATTGTTTTTACATGATTTTAAATCAAATTTTATATAAAACATGTATTAGAATAATACAGAACCAATCTATAATAAACGATAATTATATTCTGGGCGTTTTCCAAATTAACGAGAAGATATAAAACCAAAATGATTTTACAGGGATAAAACATTATATAAGGATGGTTCGTTGAAGTTTTAAAAGACGGCTCTTTCTAAAGGCAACTACATTTACAACATCTTTATTAAACTACTCGCATGATCTAGCGAGCCATTCTAAAAATTCGATGTTATGTGGCGCATTTTGTATTTTATTCAAATACTGTATATAAAAAAAAAAGCAAGTGCGAATCTATTTTGACAGAGCACAAAAGGAAGCACTTGACAACTGCTTTTTTCTAATAATGGAATTTCAAATTAATTCAAGGATGATGATTATTATTATTAAAGAAATAGGCCTAATAATAACAGCAGCAAGAACAGCAACAGCAGCAACAACAACAGAAAACAACATGAGCAACAACATGAGCAACAACAAGAAACAACAGCAGCAATAACAACAGCAATAACATTAACAGCAGCAGCAGCAACAACAACAACAACAACAACAACAACAACAACAACAGCAATAACATGAACAACAGCAGCAACTACAACAACAGCAGCAACAACAGCAGCAGCAATAACAACAAAAACAACAACAACAGCAGCAATAACATTAGCAACAACAACAGCAACAACAACGGCAGCAACAGCGGCAGCAACAACAAAAACAGCAACAACAACAACAACAGCAATAACATGAACAACAACAGCATTAACATGAACAACAACAACAACAGCAGCAGCTGCAGCAGCAACAAAAACAGCAAGAACAGCAAACCAGAACAGCAAACAACAGCATGAACAACAGCAACACAACAACACCAACAATAATACTACAAAAACAATTATAGTAGCAATTATAATATAAAATAATGAAGAAAATAATAAGTAGTATTCTTTAATTTGTGTTTAATTCTCTAATACTTGAAACAAAATAGCTATCACAATAAACTTTGGTGACATGTCATTTTATTAACAAATTCTTGGTATACACATATAATGAAGACTTCCATCATAGCTGTTTACAATATATGTCCTAACTTTGTACAACAAAATTATCTAGAGACGATATGAAAACTCCGAAGACACCAATGAGTCATTGATATTGATATTATGATTCTGAGATATCTTTCTGAAAACTCTGCCATTTCTTGCTTAAATTTTTCAATTTATTATCTAGTCTGTGATACAGATCAAGGTTGTCTGTACAGTGAGTATTTGCAGACTATCATACGCATTCAGACAATTTAGTTCAGTAAGATTTTAAACTCCCTCAAAAACCTTTCATCAGTGTCAATTCCCATGAGACCATACAAGTTTTTTAAAATGTTAAATTTCCGAAGAGCTTTTTTTCCCTAAAGTTTTTCTGTTAGATTTTTGTCACATTCTCTACAATATTTGACATTGAATGTTTTTGCTGTGAGATGCAAAGTGCCAATCAAGGACCTTAGGTCCAAGGTGGAAACATTGGGTTGTTTCCTTATTTACTGTACCATTTGTGGCACGATTTCATAGTTAGAGATTGTTTGCTTGTTGCCAGGAAAGAAGGTGAACCTCTTTTTCCAACTCTGGTTCTGTCACCTTAGCCGTCATAAATACTAATTAACCAGACAGACCATAATTTAAAGAAGTCTCTATACAGTAGATCTTTCAAAGAATCAGTTTCCAAACTGAAAAGCACTCATAGGTGAGTGGTACACTATTAATGTTACATGTGACCATCCATACTTCAAAGAAGTGTCCATAGATCTTTGCTAGAGCAAGTTCCACCATCAAAACTTCTCTAATAATCCTTCAAGATGCATCCATGGAGCTGTCCAGGGTACTATTCAATGTTTCCTCTGAAGACTTCTCATCCTCTGAAAGAGTTTTCAAAATATAAATGACAAGCTCATAGAATTTAGTAATCTCCATGAAGGTAATAATACAATAAATAACCCAAAACAGCACTATGGTAACATTTCTTAGGGTTTCAGAGCAGCACATTTTTGACGTGATCCCAATTTTGAAAAATTATAGAATTGATATAAAAATATATCTGGTTTAGTCCTGCAAATAGAAAATGATAAAAATAACCTCAGCATCCACTGGCAGCCCCAGCGCAAGGTAAAATTTAGAGGGAAAATATGCTAAGGTGGCCCAAAGTGGGCGTGGTCAGTCATTGCTCAAAATGTTCCAGGGGTCCAAAGCCCCTAAAAAATATGACAATTTAGGGGTTTCAGAGGCTTATTTAATCAATATATTATAGATAGATAGTAGAAAATATGTAGCAAATACATATAATTTTTTTTCTCCCTGACGAATTGTGATTTTTCGCTGTCTCTTATACACGGGGGAGGGGAAATGGCCCTTTCCCCCTGCTGTCGCCGCCACTGTCAGTATCTAGAGTTGGATGCGAGGTTTTAGAGAATCATAAGTGACAAAAATTCATATACTGATAAGAAGTGATGAATGGGCAGTCAGCAAAGGAAGATGAGAACGATAACCCATGACATGGACGAAGGATGAAAACTGTCAAACTTTTAGGTAACTTCAAATTGAAAATAGACACGAAAAAAAACTTAAGATAAGTAAAACATCGACTAAAAAATGACAATTAAAGCCCTAGAGTAGACCAAGGTGATTTTAGGGTTAATATTGGTAAAACTTGAATTAAGTTTTAGATTTCAGTCTAGAATAGTTTTAAGTAATGCATGTCTGGTTGAATTTCTAGTACACTGATAAGTTTAACCACATTAGAGTTTCTTGTTTCTTCAAGGCACCATTTATGTTTAATAAAAAATAGGCAAACCTTGGCAAAACTAGTATTATTGTGTACAATCACCAACACCCCCACCCCAAACCTATCAACCATACACAAGTTAGTTTCCTAGTGAGTTTGTCACTCTGCAGGTTGAATACTCTAATAAGAGGCTGAAATACAGAGAATACTGGGAAAATTACAATAAAATTTAGAATTTCCAATATCAAAGTTGATCACATTTAAATCTGATTTCTCTTATTCGACCAAGAAATGAAAGTGAAAAGACAAGATAAAATTGAAGGTTGCAAAGGAAATACATGCAAATGACAAGCACTGTCATTGCTAGTATCAACTGTCAATCAAAGTAATCTATCAAATATTTCTAGGTACCCATCTTCATGTATATTTAAAAAATGGAGTTTTTTTTACATTGTAAACAAGGGTGATCCTGAATCGGTGCCAAGACATTTTACATAAGATTGCCCTCAACACAATCAAATGAGTCACTAGTTTAATTTACTAATACATTTTTGTTATTGCAGTAGTATATTCTGTTAAAAACAAGCAAGAATGGCATACAGACAAGGCCTAAAATGTCTGCATTAAAGCAGATTGTACAGTAAAATTAATATATATGAGTGAATACGTACCCAAGTGGAAAAGATTTGGGCTTCCAATGGGCTTTCCCAGAGTGCCAATCAAAGTTAACAACTGACCAATCCAAACATCTTATTTAATAGCAACTGTAGGAGTACTTGCATTTTTTACAAAAAAGGAAGTTTACATGTTTATGCTGTCTAAGGTAACTCACCTTAGTGACAATATGTAAGGGGTGGGGCTTAAGTCCATTGGAGATCAAGGGTGCTAGATAGAAGCTGGCAGCTTGGCTGTGTCATTGGATTAGGCACTTCATCCATGATATCTCTCTCAACCCTGGAGTATACATGGGTACCTGGTACTGTACTCTATGTTCCAATGGCAATGCGTTTTATATCGATCGCTAGCTGCAACAATACAGAATACTCTCCCAGGGAGCCGAGTATGGTTTGCATCTAGCATTCGATTCAATGTATAGTATTATACGTGTTCCTGTTCTATTATAAGTGTTTGTTCTTAATGTACTTACTTATGACATCCAAGTACAAAAAGTGGTATGATTTGATCGAAGTGAATTTAAAGTATTTTTCACTTTGGTCAAAATTAACATTATCATTCAATTAATCCTTCCATTTATATGGCGCAATTCCAACATTTGTTGCTCACTGTTCCATTCCAAAAAGAGATTATTAAAAAAGGTGCATCTTGATTAGTGACTTAAAACTGTCAAATGAAGTTAATTCTTTAATAATAATAATTTGTTAGACATAGCGTTTCATGCCAACAAGATCTCTAAAGCACTTTACATTATTTATTACCTCCAGTCATTGGATAAGCACATACTCAGTTCCCTCAGCAGAATTCCAAAATGTTGCAGTTTAATCAGTGCATTTTGTGTTTGAACCTAGCAGGTACCCATTTATACTCCTGGGTTGAGAGAGATAACCGCAGGTAAAGCACTTTGCCTAAGGACGCAAGGGAAATACACAGAGAGGGAACTTCCAACCTCAAGGTTGAGAAGTAGATCTGAAACCGCTTTGCGAAAACTGCACCTACAATGTTAATCCAATGCAAACACAGCTTAAGTACCAGTTTCATTTACAATATGTAAATGATGATTACTCTAAAGCCCTGTTCAGACCATCAAATTTTATTTGACAAAAAACATGACATCACATCATGACCATATATAGGCACATCATTACCATATATAGGCACATTATTACTATATATGGGCTTAAGTCAATAGTTCTGATAGTATAAATTTCATATCACTTGCTTATTTGGGGGAAGGGGAAATAAAGCATATATCTAAAAAAACATGGCTAGACTCACTAGGAGTATGAGCATAAATTAAGCAAAATCATTGCTCAATTTTAATTACAACGAATCAACGGTGACACTTGTAAACAGACTCTTGTCTCTAACTGTTTATCATTATATTCCCATTGCAGTTGGTCATATTAAAACCATACACACAGTGTACCCGTATCATAATTAATTTGTTACTACTTTCATCATAATCTTCAAGAAATCAACATATATGTCAGCAAGAAATGTATCACAATTTGTTTACTAACTGTTATTTATATTACTATAATACAATTAAAATTGAAATTTTTGGGTGCAAAAAATGTGCAATGAACATTTCAGTTATGCACTGGCATTTCATGATGAAAGAAATTTGCACAGTTTTTATTGACATATTTTTTTTTTCCTGCTACTGGAAAACAACCTAACTGAATTCATCCTGAACAAATCTGTCATATGTGATTTTGATAAATGCTTCAGGTTTGCGGAACATAGTTTAAATTAAACCTGAACTACTTCTACTATGATACTCTGCGTCCAAAAAGCTTTAATGATACTAAATTTTACCATGAAAAATTTTTCAATAGCTGTTCAAACTGAGTTTGATTTTTATTCTTAAAAAAAGAATTACACTCTTATCCATAGAACATATTAAAATCACAAACATATAAAGTAGCTATACTAATACTGTACAGTACAATACAGATTGTTTTGTTTCATTTCAATAGTTCAGCAAGATTTTGAATTTCTTGTCCCTTTAGACTCAACTAACAGATTTATTGCCATATAAAGTTATTACGGAAACTCATTCTTTTTTTTAAATTTCCGTTTCAAACAATATTTTTTTATAAACATTGATTGAGACCATCAGATTGTGCGATAATTTTAAGTGACGTTTGTGATTTGGAAAGATTATAAACACCAAATTGAAAGACATTCAAATTTTTTACAAGAAATATTCAATGTAAACTTTCATTTCAGAATTGATTGATCTTCCCATAATTTAATTCCCAAAATTTTAAGAAATGACGATACAGGAATATTTTTTTCAATATGATTTTCAAATTAAAAGCTAAAACTTAACTATACAAACTAATCTGTTGCTCTTCTGTTATATTTTGTTTTCAGTTGTTGTACTTGCATTTGTAGGTCATGATTCAACAATAATTCAACAACTAAAAGGAGCGGTTTGCGCAATCATTGCGGTTCTGCTTTTGAACCTTGAGATCAGGGGTTCAATCCCTCTCTATGCATTTCGCTTGTGTCCTCAGGCACTTCATCTACAGTTGCCTCTCTCCAACCAATAGTACAAGTGGGTACCTGGTAGGTTCAAACACAAAATGTGCTGATTACAGCTGCAACGTTATGGAATTCTCCATAGGGAGCTAAGTACAGTGTATCTGTCCTATATGTGCTTGATCCAATGACTAGGGGTACCATAATAATGTAAAGCGCTTAGAGGCTTTGTTGACATTAAGCCCTATATAAGTCCAACATTTTATTATTATTAAATACAATAATAATAATGTTGCAAATAATTTGTTACAGGTTTGCCAAATGTTTTTAAAATCCCCCAATTGCCAAATTTGTGTTTCATCCAAACACTGTAGTTGAAATAAATAAGTTTGACAGTTGTGAAATGTTTATCATAATTCTTTTTTAGTAAAAGCATGTGAAAACAGTAATTATGCCAATTCAGGTGTCACAATTGCAACTCATCTCGAATTTCCCCCTTCCGTTAAGACTTCCGTGGGCGGATCGTATCATGTAGTTCCTTGTCCGGATAAATCCTGAGAAGTCTTGCGATGACAGCTAACGTTCAGTTATGCCCTCCAAGGGTGCTAAGTGTGGCCGACTGTACATATCTTATGTTCTGTCTCTCTGACATGATGTTGGTAAGGAGCCAACAAAGTGAAATGTAGAAGCGTTCACAGGTAAAAGAGCAACAACCACAATATTTTTCCAAGAGTCTAAAGAAAGTACATTTGCCACTCATAGACAGGAAATTAACTATGAGATTCTCTATAAATTAATCTCACTTTGTGCAGCCAGGCCAGTGATTAAATTTTAGTGTGTCAAACCCAATAGAAAATGTATACATGGAGCCAAAACTTACTTGGTATGTTAAATATATAACCACAATATAAATTTTACAAATATGAATAAAGAACATTTGAAACTCACATTAAAAAAATAACTATGAGATTCTCAATTAAATCGCATTATGTACAGCCAAGCATGTGATAAAATTTTAGAGTGTCAAACCCAATAGAAAAAGTTTAATCAGGCTTGATGTGATGTAAAACATTCTCTGACATCATGACATACCGTACATGGAAAGAAACATCAAATGTATGACAAGATTTACTTGAACAAGGAAATGTTGGGTCGGACACAAATACAGTGTACAGAAACAGATGAACAAAGTGCGGCCCACAGGCCTGGCCATATGCGGCCCAACAGTGAATTTTTTTAGGCCCACGGAAATGAATTAAAAACCCTATTTGTGCAGGCCAGCCAACCATTTTTGGCTACTGTAGAAAACACCTTGATTTTTACGGCCTGACACCAATCATCTGTAAAAAGTAAATTAAAACTGAGAATAAAGCGGTATATAAGTAGAGCACTGGAAACAACAAAGTTTGAGTCTGGCCATCAGTGTTAAATCAAAAATTCACTTTGGCCCTATATGCCTAGCTAAAGCCAAGGGAATACTAGTGCATTACCCTGGCATTACTAAAAAACAAATACTTCAGTCTTAGTTCTAGGAGATCTAAGTTGTCACAGCTACTGCAGATTTAATGCTTGGTAAGGTTTTAATTATTGCTATTGATTATACTGTATTCTATTGTTGGGTCTCGTTAGATTTTGATTGGATAATTTTTAGTGATTTTCATTGGTGTATTTCTATGCTGTAGTTTTTAGTTTTGAGAATAATCTTTAGGATTAAATTTAAGTCTCTTGTGGCAAGCATTTGAACTAATAAACAATAAAAATATTTCCACAGAAGTGTAAAGTAGTAAAAATAAAATATTTATGCTTATAAATGTTTCAGCACTCCAGTGAAAACACATACTTAATTTATGTTTTATGTGGGAAAAGGGGGCAGGGAGAAGAGGGCTATCCTGGCCAACATCCATAAACTGTTTCTCCATTACATGTTTTTAGCAAATAAATTAATAAATAAATGCATCCACATAATGTAATTGGATTTTAATGAACAAATAATATATCATGCCTGTTATAGTGTCCCCTCGGGATGCATCAATAAGATATAATTAACATAACAACCAAGATAAACAACATCTAAACATCTATGAGAACAAGTCATCAAAATTTTTAATTTAATTTTTAAAGTAATGTTGGATTCAAAGATAATTTGAAAATAAATCAAATTATATTGTATTCCTCGGAGATTAAGTAACAGTTTATAAGTCAGACAGCCTTTCCTTTTAATAAACAACAAAAATATAATTGCAAAAAACTATGTAAACAACATTCAAATAGTTTGTGAGAGAATCCAAAATCAGATAGTAATTCTATACAAAATTGTCATTATACAGTAGAAGAATCTCATGCAAAATTAAGATATGGAGATACATTTTATGAAATAGTAAGACAACAAATGGCAACAAGTTTGTCAGTAAAAATTTTTTTTTTTTAAACATTTTGCAAAAAAAGTTTAACACATGTTTGAAAACATTCATTATTGTAGTTATTGCAAGAATTTCTTGCCTAAAAAAAAAAATAAAACCTATTGTACAGAACAGAATAGTTGTTAAAGGGCAAGAGACATAATAACTAAACATGACAATACGGATATCAATGATCATAATCAATTTCTTTGGAACTTGATAACAAATGTTTCTATACTGTAGAATCACACCATCTGAGGATTGGCTACTTTTTGATTCAGGATCAATTCCAACAACCTATATC
>NW_022730786.1:2067065-2074797 GCF_011630105.1 Anneissia japonica | reverse complement strand
TTACTGATTTTCATTGGTGTATTTCTATGCTGTAGTTTTTAGTTTTGAGAATAATCTTTAGGATTAAATTTAAGTCTCTTGTGGCAAGCATTTGAACTAATAAACAATAAAAATATTTCCACAGAAGTGTAAAGTAGTAAAAATAAAATATTTATGCTTATAAATGTTTCAGCACTCCAGTGAAAACACATACTTAATTTATGTTTTATGTGGGAAAAGGGGGCAGGGAGAAGAGGGCTATCCTGGCCAACATCCATAAACTGTTTCTCCATTACATGTTTTTAGCAAATAAATTAATAAATAAATGCATCCACATAATGTAATTGGATTTTAATGAACAAATAATATATCATGCCTGTTATAGTGTCCCCTCGGGATGCATCAATAAGATATAATTAACATAACAACCAAGATAAACAACATCTAAACATCTATGAGAACAAGTCATCAAAATTTTAAATTTAATTTTTAAAGTAATGTTGGATTCAAAGATAATTTGAAAATAAATCAAATTATATTGTATTCCTCGAAGATTAAGTAACAGTTTATAAGTCAGACAGCCTTTCCTTTTAATAAACAACAAAAATATAATCGCAAAAAACTATGTAAACAACATTCAAATAGTAATTCTATACAAAATTGTCATTATACGGTAGAAGAATCTCATGCAAAATTTAGGATATGGAGATATATTTTATGAAATAGTAAGACAACAAATAGCAACAAGTTTGTCAGTAAAAATAATTTTTTTTAAACATTTTGCCAAAGTTTAACACATTTAAAAACATTCATTATTGTATTATTGTAAGAATTTCTTACCCAAAAAAAATAATACCTATTGTACGGAATAGAATAGTTGTTAAAGGACAAGAGACAGCAATAGCTGAAGTAAAATATATTAAGATAGGGAGATACATTTTATGAAATTGTAAGACAACAGATAGCAACAAGTTTGGCAGTAAAAATGATTTTTTTTTTAACATTTTGCCAAAAGTTTAACACATGTTTGAAAACATTCATTATTGTATTTATTGCAAGAATTTCTTGCCAAAAAAAAACAAAACAAATACAACCTATTGTACAGAACAGAATAACTAAACATGACAATACGGATATCAATGATCATAATCAATTTCTTCGGAACTTGATAACAAATGTTTCTATACTGTAGAATCACACCATCTGAGGATTGGCTACTTTTTGATTCAAGATCAATTCCAATAACCTATATCAGTGCAGTAGATCTGATCTTCTAATCAACAAGGGCTGATCAAGGATGTTCCAGCAGGGAGGTGGTTTACAAAGTGCCAATCGACGTAGGGTCTGGGAGAGCATGTTTCCCTAGGTATAGGCATAATTATAAATTAAATATTGTTTTATTTTTTGCTATTGCAAAAGGGAGAGGGGAGAAATACATTCTTCCCTTTTGCCAACCCCATGGATCTGCCAAAGGACAAACCCTCCACCAATGCCCTATGTCTAACAGCAACATACTCTATTGCTTCCATCTGCCAGCCACCATTTTCTTTCCCTGCTAAATTTTACTAATCATTATCATTAGTTGCATAGCATCGTTATTGATAAAATCAGATCTGAGCCATATGGTATGTTCAGCTGCATCCATGACAGTTTGTAAAATGTGACACTGTACTAAACTGACAGGACTTTCAAAAAGGTTACAGTGCACTATAGCGCTTTTTACAACATGCTCTCGAACAAAAATTTCTCTTGAATAAGTGCTGCACTGAATCGCTTTTATGGTGATAACAAACTAATGGTATCCAAAACATTTGTATATAAGTTGAATATCACCAAATACACCAGCACTACAAGAACATAAAAGGAAAGACTCAAAACATGTATGTACTGTATGAAAATGACAGCTAATGATACAAAAACAAAGGAACTTGTCAACGAACAATGCAAAGACACAGGAAAAAAATTAAACATGTTCATGATAGTAGGCATAAACATAGAGCCGAACACTTGCCAATAAGTGTTCCTGTTTATTACGTGGTTGGCATTCCAAATTATAATATTCTAATCGAAATTAAGAAATATTGCAATGAAAAGCAATTACCTAATATAGAAACCTTTAACACTTTCTGATCAAGGATTTAATTTAGTATTCAGTAATGTATTTTAATTATGATTAAACGATTCATTTCAAAACATTCAGTCTACCATGAAACTGCCCTGTCATTCACAAGTCAGGAATGAAAGTATAAACATATACAGTAACATATTTATATGCAAAAGTTATGTCTACAGTAGATCTATCAAAATGTTATCATTCAACTGTCCAAACTGTATATTTTTATTTTGTGCGCTTTTTATTGTGATTTTTCTGGCTGACTGTTCGTTGTAATTTCTTTATTGTTCTTCTTGATGTAAAATTCAATGTAATTCTGTATTTTTAAATTTTTTGTGCATTTTATAGTGTTTTTTCTGGCTGTTATATTGTTCGTTGGAATTTTAGTGTATTTTATAACACCAATGTAATTCAGTTTTTTTACTGTCATTATGATGAATAAAAATACTTGAATACTTGAAATAAATTATCCACCTGTCAGTAAGTCAATCTGTTGGTCAATCTATCTGCTGATTAATCAATCTGTCAATCAGAGAATCTGTTGGTCAGTCTGTCAGCTAATTGGTAGAAATTTGACCAGTGGGTATTTTATCAGGAAAGTGATGTTGAATGGCTTCGAACTTCATTCAAAGAAAGTTGTATAATTTTAGTTTTTATTTTAATTTATTTGAGAAGTACTAGTCCATTCTTATACAAAGAAAATAACAATTTTGGGAATTACATACAGTGTTGGAAAATAAATATTTCTTTTACTTCGTTATTGTTTGACAAATAAAGTAGTTAAATATAATCCAATTGTTTTAGAAATACACTCATTCGTGTCGTCTATAAAAATTGAATGACGAGTTTTCCACCTATACTGATCATTTAAAATGAGGAAAGCAATCTTTTATTTGATTTTTTGCCAAATGCTTTATAGATTTCATGACAGACAGGATTTAACTGAATTTCATCAATTGTTTAAATTGGCATTTGCTGATTGGTTTTGTCATACTAATAATTTTGATTTACTACCTCTGACCGAGAGGGAGGAGTGTTTCTTCATGGCTATGTCGCTGCCTGTTGTTCGAATTCCCTAGTGTATACTACTACTACACTACTTAAAACATAAATTCACAATATAATCTTGATATACAAAAGCAGCTGAGTATGATATATCTAGAGCATACTGTAGTTTATTAATATATTTATATAATTTTTTCCAGATTATTTCATAATCTTTCGACAATCGATATCTTGCCAATTACTGCAATAAAATAAACTAAATGTTTTACAACTGACTCATCGTCTGAGAACAGAGAGTTCTTTTCATTCTTGAGATAAAATGCATTCACGGACGTTGAACGTAAAATCTTAGAATTGGAAAAACGGAAGACGCATTGGAGGGAAATAAAGAGAAAGTAACTGAGAAGAAACCAAGGGAGGAAATAAAAAAGGAAGCGAGACAATGGTGGCACAAACAAAACAAGGGAGAAGAAAGAATGAAGAAAAAAAAAAGAGGAAAGGCAGGGGAACAAGGGAGGGAATACTAGGAATACAAAATGAAGTGGAGAAAGAAACCAGAGAGAGGTATAAGAACAAAACAGAGGAGATATGAAGGAAAAAGAAAAAGACTATTTAAATGTCATCTTTTTTTTTGTATTCATATTTGTGGCAAAGACAAGCCAAACCAGTCACTCGTCGCAAATCGTGTTTCAGAGAAAATGGCCAAAACATGCTAGAATGTCAAATTTTTAAAAATCTATTTTATTGCATTAAACTAACCTTTATATATCTACACATCATTCTATGCTGTTATTTTCCGCATTTTCAATTTTAAGGATTTAAAGATAGTTTCTGCATGAGAAATGCCTGAAATCATAAACTTTGACGGTTAATTTCTCATATATTGTTCTTTAAACAGCTGTGTGGTTAAACGCTTGTAACTTCATAACGAAATGTCCGATTTGAATGATTTTTTTACCATTTTATAGCTATTATTTTACTCTCTAACACTGTATTAATAACTCAAAATCGATTTTTGCGACAAGTGACTGGTTTGGCTTGTCTTTGCCACATTTATTCATGTCAATACTATTAATGAAATACAAGATAATTTCTCTGTTGTCAGAGAATTTGATTTGCAATTTTCGGTATGGCAATGTGGAATATGCTTTGTCAATCTGTGATGAGTCATGAAAACTTGTCAGGAAAGGAAATCAAACAAGCATCAATTTACAGTTTTAAACCTAATTCAAAAAGCTTAACTTGTTAATTTTATGCAAGTTAATAATTTACGTATAAAATTATCATGGTCCTGGCAATGATAATTCTGCTTACATATCATTATTCAATAAAAACTGTACTTTGCCTAGTCAAATTATGCTATTGTTTAATGACTGAATCACAAAATTCATCATCATCGGTTCCATAACCCGATGGCCAGCCATGAGATCATAGAAACACTCTTGATTCCATAGTAACAATCTCAATACATGTTGTCATTCTGCTGTTCCAAAATCCTAACATCGACTGTACCTATTCTTATCTATTCATCTTGTCTTCTGAAGCTCTGTCCAGGTTATCTAATTTTCTTTGGCGAAAAACTGTTGTATGCCTATTCATAGTCATGATGTGCCTATACATGGTCATGGTGTGATGTCATCATGGCCATATTTAGGCATGTCACATGTTTTTGCCAAATAAAATTTGATAGTCTGGCCAAGGATTTAGGCATTCCCTGTACTTTCTTTTAAGAGGTTACCATCCACATAACACTGCAGAATTGTTCATGGTGTCAACAATCTTTAATTTGTTTGATCTGCACTTTGAAATAAATGTCAGTTTCACAACACCCACTCACTGATACCCCAGAATGTAAAGCTGTAGCCAAAATCATGTGCTCAAAGACAATCAGAGGAAAGCAATGTACTTTGTTAAATTTTGGGAAGCGTGGTAACTTTTACACACCATATTCAGAGTGGTAATATACTGTAGTGTTCTACCCTTGTAATCATTTGGTATGTTTTCACCACAGAAAAAGACAAGAAACCAACTCCCACATCAGTCCTAAAATGCCAAGTAAATTTACATCCTCCTCAGTGTAGTAAAGAAGGTCATATTTGAAACCAATTCCACCTGAGTAACTAATGTTTTATCTGTTGTGAAGCAGTCAATATTAATGTATCAATCACTCAACACTAAAATAAACTCTCATGAGCCATCAGGGCTCTAAATAGAAGCATGTGTAACAATGACTTTGTGTAGCATACTGCAAGTGGGGTAGGTACTGGTACCATATGTTATCGCATGATCCATTTTAAAATTGTCCATATATATATATATATGTATGACATATTCATTATTGAAGAACAGAAAATCAAATACAGAACAGTGTCAATGTTTATATAACAATCATAAAGAATATGTTAGAATCATTTAGTGAACTTGATGCTTTGAGGAAATTTGAAAACTATCCATCAATCTGTTTGAAAATTTAAAAAAAAAATCAATCAAGAACATAGTATTTCATTGCGTGACTAACCTAATGCAAAAATGTCAATCTTTCATAGCAGCACATTTTCAAGGCCTCAATATATTTAACATCATTACCCCAGTCATTGGATCAAATCATATTAAACACATACTCAGCTCCCTGGGGGAGTATTCCATAATGTTGCACCCTAGTAATTACATTCAAAGTTACCAGGTACCTAGTACTTATATACTTCTGGGTGGAGACAGACAACACCTATAAACTGCTTTACCCCCACGACTCATGCAGCGTGGGAGGGGGCAGCCTCCAAATCCTTCTTTGACTGAGAGCTCAAATCCCACATGCTTTCATGTGGCATATGCTTCAACACTTTAGAATGATTAATTTAATACTAAACTTTGATAATGTGGAGACAGACAACACCGATAAAGTACTTTACCCCAAGACCTATTCAAGAGGGCGGTCTCAAAATCCCCATTCCTTTGACTGGGAGCTCAAATCCGACATGCTTCCATGTGGCATATACTTCAACTCTTTAAGATGAGTAATTGAATATCACACTTGCTATGGTGGAGACAGACAACCCCGATAAAGTACTTTACCCCCAAGACATATTCAAGAGGGCGGCCTAAAAATCCCCAATCCTTTGACTGGGAGCTCAAATCCCACATGCTTCCATGTGGCATATGCTTCCACTTTTTATGATGAGTAACTGAATATCACACTTTGAAATTGAACAGGCAAACAAAATACAGAAAGACACATGATTCTTATGATATACTAGATAGACTGTAAAACTGATTGATGATTTATGAAAGATTATGTCAGACAGGAAATATAGAAACCTTAAACCTCGATGGAATAAAAACAATCAGTCACTTAGAAATCCACATGGATTTACATCCCTACCCAGAAACACAGTTCTGTTAGGGTAGTATATTTGGGTCACTAGAATATTAGTAGATTAACATCCCTTCCCAGTAACATAGTTCTGTTAGGGTAGGATATTTGGGTCACTAGGATATTAGTAGAGTAACATTCCTACCCCAGGAAACATCGTTCTGTTACTGTAAGACACTGGAATTACTAAGATACTTGTGGATTAACATGTCTATTTCAGAAGACAGAAAGGGTGAAATATTTGGGTCATTAAGACATTTGTTGATTAACATCCCTATCCCAGTTCTGTTAGGATGAGATATTTGTGTCAACCTAAAAGCTAAGTGGATTAACATTTTTATCCAAAGAGACATTATTTTATTAGGGTGGGATTTTCGGGTTAATAAAACATTAGTGAACTACCATCCCTACCTCTGAATGCACCTGTTTGTGTGGGATATTTAGATCACTCAGACCTTAGTGGATTAACATCTCTATCTCAAGAGACATAATTTTATTAGAGTAGAATATTTGGATCATTAGGAGTTTTGTCACGGACTAACATCTCTACTTAAGGAAACACAGTTCTGTTAGGGTGAGATATTTGGGTCACTAGGAACTTAGTGATTAACCAAGGACTTTTAAGGTACAGTTAAAAGTCCTTAGATTAACATCCCTCTTCCAGTAGACATAGTTCTGTTTGGATAGATATTCAGGTCACTAGGATATCTGTGGATTTACATCCCTACGGTCCTGAAGGAAACAGTTCTGTTTGGGTGTGGTATTTCGGTCACTAGGACCTTACTTGGATTACCAAACTTATCCCAGATTACATAGTTCTATTAGTGTGGGACATTTGAGTCACAAAGACCTTTGTTGACAAAAATCTCCTCTCTAGGATTTATACAGGTCTTTCTCCAATGAAAACCACTTTTGGGACCAGGGTTTCCGTGGTCTTTAGCAGATTTGGTTTATAATTAGAATAAAGAAGGAAAAAGACATCTGTTAAATTGGGACCACAGAAAAGTGGTCTTTAGTTGGAGGTGATCTTTACTTGGAGTGGTCTTCAATTAGAGCTAGACCTGTTATAGTAGACTACTAATATATTTGTTTTTGTAAAACAAAATTACCATATTCATTGAAAAAAACAAATTTTTATTCTCTATGTCACTTACTAAGGTCTTTGAAACATTGAGTATTATTTACTTTTACTTTTATTATTTGGTGATATAGACAATTACAAAAAAAAAAAACCTTATAACTGTATAATGTTGACTGATTAGGAA
>NW_022730786.1:2060622-2066764 GCF_011630105.1 Anneissia japonica | reverse complement strand
CTGTAAACCAATCTACTGGATTGAATATTTAAATATTATTACTTATTTTAATAAGTCATTTACTACATCATGAGGTATGCAACATTGTTAAATTATTATACAATATGTACAATGTTGTTTGAATAGAAAAAATTCGCCAACTTCAAATTGGCTATTTAAACATATTGTGTGCAATGAATGATTTTAAATATATCACATAACAAATGTGATTCGGCTAAAACGTGAGCACGTTGGGAGTAGGACATTGGGAACAGGAAGCCTGCATATGTGACTCCCGGCTACTTTGCAACAGTTGGTAGCTATGGGGAAGGACAAGATGACATTAAACATGACACATCGCTAAGCTTAAAGCATTGGCTCCAGATCTGAGTCATACAATCAGCTGGTTTCCTGGGATCCGACACAGCTAGGCTTCAAAGTCTCAAGCCTGCAAAGATCGTACTAGGCAGAGATGGAACAGCTTCACCTGAAATTGGTGAAGGGGCAAAAAATCTGCAACCAAGGGGGAAAAGTTTAAGTCAGATGGTATTAGTTTTGATGAAATTCTCACCCGAGCTCTAATGTTTTACCCCCAAGAATATTACAGAATTCTTATAGCTTGCAACGGTAGCATGCCACGGAGGTCATTCCAAAGTTCAATACTATTCACCATGGGAATAATGTACCTAGTACAGGGAAGTTCTGAGCATGGATTGTAAATATAAGAAGACATAAACAAGAGGAAAAAACTCAATTTAAATAATCAAGAGATTAAACTTTCTAACTTCCTCACTGTATCCATAGAATGATGTGAGAACAGTGCATTACATTACAAAAATTAGATTTGGAATTCTGTATTTTTTTGCTGTCAAAAATATCTTCCTGTGAAAACCTACAGTTCTTATCATCGTAAGACATCTCTCGTTAAGTACTAAGTACGGCAATTGATATGCAAGGCTAGGGGAATGTACCCTAGTGATATGATAATCAGGTCACATGATCATACCTTGTAGAATTCTCTGGAGCTCGAGCAACGAGTTGATGAGAACATGGAACTGCTTCTGTCTACTCTCAAGCTATTGGATGGGAAATTAAAAAATATTCATTAAATAATAATTATATAGTAATTAATTACTCAAAAAAATCATAATCATTGCATAAGACATATATAATGCTTATCAATATATGGCAAATTCTTTTGGGAATAAACATAATCATAATGAAAAGACAGAAATAAATAAAAGCTTTTAATAAAATTACTTTCGTTTTTCTATAATGTTTGTTCAATATGTTTAACTCATATTTTTAAATTATGATAATTTATCTAGCAGAGCTACTCAGTTGGAAGAGCGGGCATCAATGCCCTATCCTCTTTTAGACAAAAAAATTTATATCTTGTTTAAAGAATGTTCCAAAGCAGAATGATCCAAAAGCAGAAAAAAATAAATAAAATTTTGTTTTCTCATTCAGTAAACTTCATTGCTAAAAGCACCCAAGTGGAAGAGAAAATAAAATAAAAATATTATTGACAAATAAAAAATGTGAGCATGAGTAGTATGAAAAATTCAAATTTTAAAATATTCTAAGCAAAGCTAGCCAAAATACAAAATGGAATATTTTAGATTGCATACAATACAGTATATTTAATAATAATAAAAGGTACAAAAAAAAGGGGAAAATACCAGAACTACTCAAATATAGCATAATAACCCCTCTTTAGAAATATAGAATATGGCACTATAAAAGGTATACAGTACATTAAAAGCTATACAGGAAATAGAAAGTTCCTTCCTACTTTAACAACAATTGACCAAAAAATACTGTAAGTAAAGCAAAAGTTGCACTTTTTCTAGGATTTTTTTAGATTTATATGCAACAGAGGTGGATACAAAAAATACAAAAAGTGAGGGCCCAAGGATGGACTTCCACAGTATTGCACATCTAGATGGGTGTGCACCTCCTCAAGTTAACCTGAAGAGTACTATGTACACAAAGGCTATGTTTATAAAATTCTCAACTAGTCTTCAAAATGCTACATTTTTGCAGTATATTATTAGTAGATCAGGTTACCTTGTTATTGACACATAAATGATACAGAATACATGTAAATACATGTATTCTGTATCATTGACACGTAAATGATACAGAATACATGTATTTACAAACTTGTCATAATTATTCTTATTATTACCATATTTATCATATGTATACATACTGTATTTTTATGTTATTGAGTAATATTACGAAAAGTATTTTTAATTCTATGTGAGGATATTGTTGTTAATTTCACGCAATGTTATTCACAACAATTAGCTAAATGGCTATCCACCTACAGTATACTGTATCAGGACAGCACATGCAAAACTCTTACATTTCACAACAAAAAAACAACTTAAAGGGGTACTGTAAAAGCCAATTTCATACTATATAATGATATAATTTAAAGAAAAGTGGGTAAATACATATAGGCATAGACAATTAGGAGCAGGTAATTAGAATTTATTACAGTAATATCTTTCTTAATAATAATGATAATGACTGTTTGACTCAATAGAAAGATTGTTTGCTAAATCTATATCTACTTTATCAATTATTACTTTTAAATTTGTCTTAATTTCTATTGTTTGGTTCCATTATTCAAAACTTAAAGTGACTTTGGGAAAAGACCTACAAAAGCTGAAGCAGATTTTAATTTCTTGAACAATTTATTTATTCCTTTATATATACTTTTTCAAATACAAACCACTGAAACATAGTCACCAGACAGTCAATTTTCTCATGGAATTTCCTAAGAACTTTCTATTCTATGTGCAATTTTTTTATATTTATACTTCTGTATTATCAATGATGTATTTTAATTTGTAATAATATAAAATTGAATTGAATTGAAAGATAGCTTATCTATTAACAACAATAACAACATGTTCCTAAACTGAATAAAACTATATTTGGAATCACTCTTTACTGTGGATTTATACACAGTAACGATTCTACAAAATGTATTCTCTCCCACTTAAGTGGTTAAGACATGATAATTTTTCTTGAACTTTTCTCTTCAGTTTTAAAATATGTAAACATTTTTTTTTTACTTTCAATGCATAAGTGAAATATTCATATATTTGGAGAAGGCCCTTGGCTGCACAAAAATGATACACAAAATTGCCTGCTGAGATATATCTGCGAAAATCATTATAAAAACAGGTCTAGCTAAAAAAGATTCGAAAAGAAGGACGCTGAAGCAGATGTAGGATCCTAATTTGAAGTTAAGAACGCAGCAACACAAGCACCATTTTAGATAAACATTATCATAATTAAAATCTTAACATTGGAATAAACAAAATGATAAAAATTTGTCAAGCATCCAAATTAATGTATGGATTTTAATTTTTAGTTGATATTTATACACAAACATATGGAAGGCTGTAACTTGTGTTATCATAAAATAGGGACACAGCTGTTCCTTCAGACTTCCAAAATAGATCATATAAATTAAGACAGTAAAACTTCTCAATTATTGCATGAATTCTAAATAATTAATTGGGAAGCCGTGATTATATGATGGGAATGTGCGAGGGATTGATTACTAATTCATTCCTTTGAAAACAGCCATTCAATCACTCTTCCATCAAATTGGCTTCTCATATCTTGTTTTAAAATCACTTTAAATTCATCAATAGAGGGTGCTATATTCATAGAAAAGGGAATATTGCTCTAAAAATAAAGGAAATTTATAATATTTGATAATAATAAGAACATTCAGTATGTTTGTGTCTTTCTGGAAATACAGCCTAAAAAGTATTAAGTTAAATATCTAAGATATCTCTGTAAATTTGACTTAATTTCTTCAGCAGAATATTGTCAGGATCCATGGATAAAAAGTACTAATCTAATATAGGATTAACATAAATAGCTGAAAGGAAAGAGATAATGCATCCATTCCTGGTCATGTGACCAATCAGGAACAAGGGCAGCTGGGGATCAGTACAAAACAGTACATTTGAGTAAAACAAGACCCTGTACTCTAAGCCTAGGGAATTAGGTTAAACTGCCAAAGACCAGAATAATTTTCCAATCTTCCTGTCACTTAATTTTGTAGTATATATGTTAAAGTGTAAATCCTATGCAATTCCATTTTTTAGTGTAAAATGGGAATTTTTACATACAGCATTATTGTTGTTGAAGAATGCTATATGCTTTGACTTTTGATTTGAAAACCAACAGCTAAAAAAAAGACATACAGTAACTAAATACATAGAAATAAAAGTTTTAATATACAGTACCTTTTGTTCCAATGATATCTTGTTTTCATTTAAACCTGTTAAGTTTTCATCCAGTTCTTTTAATTTCCTATGTAAAAATTAGAATAAGGAAATAAAATCGCATTGAATCCAAAATCATAAGCAACATTTGCAAGAAAGCACCTACAGGTATTAATATTAACAATATAACTTGATGGAATCTTACATACAGTAGTATCAGGTGAATCTGTAGAGGATAGTATTGACAACTATTCCCACTGCCTTTTTGTATTCTCTTAATTTCTTTGCATTGTTTGAATTGTGCTGCTGTTAACAATTTGTAATGTGAAAGTGATTAATATAAACCATTTACATATAATTGTGAAAGTTGAATAAAATACAAATGTATGTACACAAAAACCATTGTCCATACAAAATGGGATTTGGGGATTTCTTTCAAATATGAAAGTGGAAAAAATGTCAAAGCTAGAAGTGTTTAAACAGGTGCTCCACACATGTGCAACACACATGTGCAACTTGCATCCACCTGTAACCTCATTACCTGAATAGTGCAAACCTACCCTTTAGGGGTTCAAATTATGTTCATATATTTAATATGTTTTTTAATGTAATATCAGCAAGCTTATACTATACAAAATCTTGTACAATAGAGACACCTGGTCTTTGGTGCACTTAAAGGAAGTCTGGCCAATGTCTTCACCATAATTATTATGTGGTGCAGTGTAGAAACTGTGCTACATCAGAGCTAATCCACAGGAAGAGCCAGATGGTGGACTTTGTGTAAAGTGACCATTGCTTTGGACATAAGAACATGGATATAATGAATAATCAATCACTGGTTGCCATCTAGCAGCCATTTTAAGAGGGCGAAGCGTGGACAGCATATAATAATTGGCAGTTCTGAATGGAGTTTAATCAATCAATTAATCAATAAGCTTTATTTATCCTACATAGGGCATTTATAGAAAAAAAACAGGACTGAATAGATAAAGATAATAAAAAAATATATAAAAATACACTAGAAAAACACAGTTTACATACAAAAGTATTAAAGGCATACAAATATCTTCTTATTTAATTTATCATAAAATATATGATATATATCAAAGGTGGGTAAAGTGAGGCCTGATGGCATTATTTTGTGGCCCGCAACAACCCTACAATGTGTAGACCGCCTACTAGCTTTAGTTAGAAAACTTCTGTTTTTATGGCCCGACACTGATTATCTGTAGAAATTAATAATTAAAACTGAGCATAAAGTGGTATAATAGCAGTGCTTGAAGTATCAAAGTTCAGGTGAGGCCCTCAGCGTCAAATAAAATATTCTTGTTGGCCTTCCAACCCATTTTCATGCCCACCCCTTATATATACGATATGATATACATGAAAGTGACCACAAGCAACACTTTGCTGAATCCAGTTCACTCTCATATCTACCCTAACAATATACAGTGTGATACTGAAAGAATGCCAAATGTCAAGTTCACTATTCCCATTATATGCAAAATTTACTTGGAGGAAACTTAGTGTCGCCAATAAGTCTAGTGTGATATGTTAAACAGTATTTCACTATTCTATCCTGCTTGTGCAGGCCAAAATACATGTTATGTGTGATTGTAGTAGGTAAAATAATAAAAACCCAAATATAGTTAGTGAAAATATTGAATGTATAATCTCTAAATACATTAGTTGACTATGGTGTCGGTCAAATGTTTACGAACTAGCTCGGCCATTCACATATATTAATGTCTGAATGAATGAATAAGTAATACAATGAATGTGTGAATGTATAAATGAATGAATGCATGACTGAATGAATGAAAGAATGAATGAATAAATACATCAATGAATGAATGAAGAAATGCATGAATGAATGAATGATTGATTGATTGAATGAATCTATG
>NW_022730786.1:2050394-2060553 GCF_011630105.1 Anneissia japonica | reverse complement strand
ATATGTGTGTGTGTGTGTGTGTGTGTGTGTGAATGAATGAATGAGTGAAGGAATCAATGAATTGAAAGATTACAAAATGTAATAACTGAATGATTGCAGTATGGTATCAAATTAATATAACAGACAGCAACAATAAAATAATGAAATTCAAATAATTGCTCTCATTACTCACTTCATAGTTTCCTTCCTATCAGGTTGTTTCTGGATTACTTTGGCGAGGGCGTCGTACTCCTGTCTGTTTCTACGAACACGCTTTGCTTTCTGCAACTCATCTTTACTTGCACTTATAGCATCTTGTGCCTCATCCATTTTACTTTCTGTTTGTAAGACAATTGATAATATATTGTTATATATAAATGCTATTAAACCTGGTTATTAATGTTTTTTTACGGGCCTTTACCTGGGGAATCCTCCCCTGTTCATGAACAAAAATTGTACTGGCCAATCAATAGCCAATTTTCAATCAACACTCCATGCCCAATTCAAAGTCAATCTTATATTTTTTTCGCCCAGAAATTCAGTTTAATAGCAAACTATAGCTTGTACACATAGGTCAAATAATTCATTACAGATGGGTAAAATGTTTATCCGATGGACAGATATATGAATACAGTATTTAATAAACAGGTCAAATGAGCATCACCTTCTTACCTATTGTCTTGTACAGTTGCTCATAACTCGCCATTTCTTTGGCATTCATGTCGTGAATTAGCTGCGTCTTTTCCATCGTGAACTCAATCTGTGCAAGGGTAGACAACATCTTCTGGTATGTGGAACAACTAGAAATGAAATATAATATTATTATCATCATTAAATGGTGCCTCTTGTATATTTTAAAACTGACCATCATAAAAAAATTCTAAAGTTTCAGGAACCGGAGCCCCTTTGATTAGAATTTTGATCTCTTATTTAAGTCAATGTTCTTCTATTATCTAACGACATACATATGCACATTATAAGAGGATTCAAAGAAATTCAACAATTGTGGGGCTGAGGTAATCTGGACCCTATATCTGTAACATCAGAGAGCTTATGATTTGTGTGTGATGCTAGAAAGGATTAACACATGCGTGACCGCCCTACGTTTTCTGCACAACGTAAATTCTGTCAAATTGCATCCTAGAATCCATGTGACAACGTTCTCACATGTGCAGATGACTTTATGTAACGTCATAACGTTCTACTTTCTTCCGTCACCGTCCAATCAGAAGCTCCCTATTGACTTTCTGGGACCGTCTATTTTGAATTCCTGGATCCGCCACTGCCCAATATAAAGATGATGAATTTTTTATTTTTTTTATTTTTATATTAAAAAATAAATTAATTAATTAAAAAAAATAAATAAAGATGATGAACAATTCTAGCAAATGTAGATTGTAGCGATCTATTATTATTATTACCATTCCTCTTCATTCAAATCTGTTGTACACCACTTGATAAACATCTTAAGTAAAGTGCTTATCCTTCGATCATCTCCACCACTTTCCCCTTCAATTAGGAGACGTTTACAAATCACTTCATCTGCAAAAAAAGAAATCAAATCAAAATCAAACAAATCATCTCAGATTAGCATAGCCGCCTAGGTAGGCCTAGGCTTAGGCTACGCCCTAGGTCTAGCTAGACCTAGCCTAGGCCTCTCCTAGCTAGGCTGCTTCACAAATAATTATAAAATAATACTATTACTGGAGGAAACCAACAAGTTATAAGGACCCAAAAATGGATTCATCAGGAAAGTTCATTATATTATCAGGCTTATACTAGCCTACTGGTATTGCAAAATACTAATAGAGCTAGGCCTAGCCTACAGGCTACACTAGGCCTTCGTAAGGTAGGCGCTACCGACCGATTAATTACATTAGTTAGGAGGCACAGCCCCAACATAACAAAACGGCAGTAGGCTTAGCCTAACTTAGCCTAGGCCGTCTAATCAATTAATTCTTATCATCCTGGCCCATATAAGTCATATTATCTTAGGCTTATATTTTAGCACTCATTCATTGAAATATAAAAAGCACTTAAATCAAACACTAACTGACCACACATAAGCGCAATTTCCGAAAAAACATGATCACATACTTACCGTCTGTGATGGCTGCCATTTTGTATGATTCAGGCTATTGGCACGGCCACAGCTGAGTTTACGCATAATATTCAGTGCACACCTACACATCGACAGTTTTCTAGCAACACGGTCACCGTGTTTTGTTGTTGAAAATACAGAACGCCCTCTAATTCGAGACCACTTTTGGAACAATCTGGGTTGTTGGGCTGAGCGTCCGTCCTCAATCAGAGGATTACAATCAGAAGATTAGCTTTGACTAAAATGGTTAGTTGTTTACATTGAAAAGTGATCTCGGATTAAAATGGTATCCGAATTGGATAGCAAATTGTAACAGTAGGCATTTATTTATTTATTTATTGTTATTATTATTATTGTTATTATTATTATTATTAATTATTATTATTATTATTATTATTATTATTATTATTATTATTATTATTATTATTATTATTATTATTATTATTATTATTATTATTATGATAGGCCTACTGTTATCCCGAGCAAGATTTACATACATTATTTGCCAAAATACAACGCTTCTAATATAATACAAAGTCAAAATAAAACTTGGTAGAACAGATAAACGTTAGGCACACATTTATTAGAAGAGTAACACAAATTTACTGTTATTGATCACTGAGTTGATAATGATAGTATATAATACAGTATATAGGCCTATAATAATATATAATTATAGCATACAGGCATAGGCCTATGTATATACATCTTTATAATATTAATGACTATTCAATTTATATAACGCCATATATATGAGATATAGGCCGTATAATGTCTTTGGCGCATTGAAACATTTTTAATGCACCATATAATCAAAAGTTTAGATTGGATTGTATTGGAAGTCTCCAAACTGCTTCAAACGAATGTTACACCTCGTTGGATCCATGTTCTCCCGAGCATATGCCTGGTAAATGATGTCAGTAAAGAGCGAGGCGGCCAAAATTCAATTCCACACCGTCATACCAGGTACCTATTTTACCCGAGAAAAAAAATTAACTTTATACTCCCTGGAGAAGACGACGAAAGTCAAGTACCTTGCCCACAATGGCACAAGCGAAATGCACGAAAACATCTGATATCCCGACCTCAACATATTTCTATTGATTTTGGGGTTGGCAGACGTCCCTAAACCCAAATTGATACACGAGTTGTTTCAACCTTTGACAAGTAGGCCTAGTAGTACTCGAGAAGCGAACTTTTAATAGTTTTCTACGTTATCTAGATTTGCATCTAATGTTTTCGTATGTCAGCGTAAAGGGTATTTGGCATATCTGAGGCGACAGGTACTGGACTAGTGCATTCAGGAAGATTAAGATCAGCATATACAACCGTATGTTCCTTTGTATTAACTTTTAATACCAATTCAGTTGAGGTATCCTCTTTATCATGGTTAGCTGTATGCTCTGGCTTACTATGCTGGCGAATGCTTTCATAGAGAACCAAATTTTTTAATCCTTTCGTATTATTTTGCTGCTCAATTTGTAACGTTTTGTTTTGGTCTTCAAATTTTAGTTCCTCTGGAACGCTGTTTACACATTTTCTTTTTGTTTTGACGAAGTAAAATAAAAGTCCTAAACCTACTCCTACAATAAAACAAATTGCACATATTGCCATTGTAATCGTTTTGATTTTTGACGAACGATTTTCTTGGGTAGATTTTTCAGGAGAGCTAGTGCCTTCTGTAACAATAACAGGCTTCTGATTATTTTTATTTGTTCTATGCACAGATTTAGTGGATCCCGATACAGTTACCTCATTGCGTGCCTTTGGTGACGTTGTCTGAAGTGGAGATGCCGTAGCTTGTACTTGTAGGATATGGTCGACCGTGATTTTGTACAACAAACTTGTCTCCTCTTGACCGTAGCCATCGGTCACTTTGCAAATGACCACTCCTCCTACGTCGCTAGAATCAATGTCTTTAATTTGCAAGTCTTCTGACCTTAAATCGCTAACTTGGTCCTTGAGAACCTTCGATACCAACCAGTAATAGGAGAAAGGAGGAACTCCAGTTGTTTGACATCTTAACTGTATGTCAGTGCTGCCGTCTGCGACCGGTTTTATTTGGACAACATTAACTATTGGTATTTGAGGTGGCCGTACACTCAGAGGGCCAGCAATACATCTCCGACCAACCGTGTTCGCAGAACTTGATGTCCTACATTCAAATTGTGAATTATCCATCGCTGACGTAGCATTTAATGGAAGAATTAGATAAATAATTTGATCAATACTATGCTCGCTTGATTGAACAACTGGTGACCCAATTGGAACGTCTGAATGGAACCACTGCAGTGTAAGTGGTGGATACATAGCCGGAGAAAAGCAAGTTAGTCTAACAGTTTCAGCAACACTGACAGTCTGTGGTTGTAGCAGGCATGATGATTGAGGAATCGTGTTTGCATTGACTTCCAGTGATCCAGCAGACGACACAAAACTGTTGGTTGGTCCAGAAGCTCCAACAATATAATGTAAAAAACATCTAAAAGTGTCTTCGTCACTTTCGCCAACATTAGCTATAAATAACGTACTAGAAATAGTGACCGATATGTCTACCAGGCTATCTGACGGCACTCGCGAGAACTGGACCGAATAGCGGGAATCTGACAGGTAAGTATCGTCGCCGTTTGCGATCAGAAGATTGCCTGCCCTATGCCACGTGATCCACGAAGTGTACTGAGTCTGAGGAGGCGTCAGGAGCAAAACACACAAGAACGCAATACTCTCACCTTCGGTTGCCTCTATCAAGCTTGGCATTTCGACGAATGCGACTTTGCCAGAACAACCCGTCAACATTAGTAAAGTCAAGATGGTTGCTAGAGATCTGGACATCACGAACTGCATGGTTATGTGATTCAAACCATATGATACAGATTCGTTTACAATAAATTCTTTGGTAGATTTGAAACTTTATATTATATGATGGCAGCTTTATAGGTATGATAGGAATATATATATATATTTAATCTCAGGGTCAATGACAACAAACGGGTCATTCACGATTTCAGACTGGATTGACTAGCTACAACTTCCGATGGGAAGAATTGCATCACCGAATGGGATAAAAATACATCATTGTTTGGACTTGGGAATGAAATTAGCGAAAGGATTTAGACAGGCTTATAGCGTTGTAGAGTGAGGTGAAGTATCACTGGCCAAATTTATTAATGGAAACCGCGTTTTTTTTTTAAATTATATTATTAGAGTATAAATTTATACTATCAAAGTAAGTCCTATAATTAAATACTACATTTGAAAATACTGACAAAATAGGTATGGTCAATTAAGATTTCCAAGACCCTGCTTTCCTGGTCACGTTCCTTTGTTTGCCCTTGTCGATTGGACTGGCTCTACTAAGATGGGTGTATTTTCTCACGTTGGTCACACGTTCGCATCCGGTTGAGAAACACACTATAAGGAATCTATGTAATTTATGTCTATCTTAAATACCCGTAAAGACCCTATTAACCCGGTTCTTTTAATAACATAGTCTGTACTATTTTGATGACTGCATATCCTGCATACTTCAGAGAGCAAGGGATTCACAAGTGTACTTATCCAAGACTTGTGATGAATTTTATAAATTATGTCCTAAAACAAGCTGCTTATGTATCTAGTCGCATGATGTTTTACAGGAATTATTGTTAAATCGTAACAACTAAGAATTCATGTTGTTTTAACAGTTTTTTTTATAACCATTACTTAAGTACCGTATACAGCTTCGGATCTAGGAGGTGGTAAGAATTCTCTCATACCTCCTCCTTTAGGCCTACCACCACCTGGTAAACAGCAAAAAATCTCTAATATACTAGCGTAAAATCGTTTAGAGAAGGAGCATTCCCGACTCCAATTCCTCGGTTGCTACTCCACGCCTCACCCCCTCAATCCCGGGGAAGAAAAAGGCCTACTAGATTCGCCTCTGGCATCACAACTATACATAAACACAAATAAATTGATAAGTATTTCTGTGTGAATCACACCCGGATAACCCAGAAAGTCTGAAGACTTTTTTCGGGATCCGGTAGGTGAATTGGGCAGTACCCCGGGATACAATATCCTACTCTTTGCCGAAGAGTGTATTACGCATTCTTTAACGTGCATATGGGACATATTGCACACGGGACTCAACCAAATGCATAAAAAAAACCTACTTTATGGTACGCAGCATGTGCGCCCGGTTTCGTGAAAACAAAACAGACAATCAAGCTGATATTTATAAGGTGAAACTACACATACTATACTAAGTATAGATGGACGGGCAGCTTAGCTCATTCGGCTAAAGACAGTCAGCTATCGTAACTTGTAAATCAGCCCTCCAGCTGAAACACAAGGAGAGCAGCGATGGGAATTGAACCGGGGACCTAGTAATGACATTGACATTATGAGCTAAAGGCATGCACATAAAAGAGATATAATTATACATTAACATAAATTAATCTTAGCACTAAACCCATATTAGGGTTATTGTCACATGCTCTCGTTACAGTTACCTAATATAATGTATATTTCGCATAACTAGTTCTGTGTTAGCACTAAACCTATATTAGGTATATTGTCACATGTCCTCGTTACAGTGACGTTATACATGTATATTATTTCGCATAACAATCCAATAAGCCCTTGAGTATCCATACACATTCGGCAATATCAAAGTTCTCATAATTCCAGGATATCGTACATTTGGTTTCATTGGTTACTCATTGTCCGTGGGTGTTGCGTAATAGTACATTACACATTCAGATATAAGTTTATATTTTTAATAAGCTTTGATTTAGAAGATTTTACTTGGCTGGAAGGATTTTTTCGAAGAAACTCAGTCTAACCCCAACCACAAACCACAATACCTCTTTCAAATCATGTGCCTTTAAGTGCATTCACACCGAATCTGAATTTTCAGGTCGGAAAGCCTACCGAACCGATCAGAAAATCTAATCAGTGTGTAAGAATATGGACGTTGGTGTTCAGCGCTTCGTAAACGCTGTCCTATTTTCGGATGACCGACGTGAAAAGACATAAAATACCTAGTTGTATTATTTAAACCATCGACAATTGGAATTTTTGATTGGGGAAATAGCAGGTCACCTTGGATAATATTGCAATATAAATAAAGTCTGGTATCCATAAAATTGCTACACGCTATTGCCAACAGCTTTTGGTGACGCTGATTGGTCGGTGGCCATCCCGGTTGCGTCGGGGGAATACATAGTGTGAAAGCTGGGTACTCACTACGCCCGATTCTATGGAGAACTTAACGTAAACGACGTGCGAGCAACGGATCGGTTTTTAATGACGATCCGTTCAGACTGCCACCGACAATCAGCAGACGACGGCGTCGCGTCTAGAGCTCACAGGGAGCGCAGTTGGATTCGTCGTACGAGTGCCTGGCTTAGTTATTGCAGTGACAACACTGTAGCTATAGGCCTAAAGTGTAGCGACGATATTTTGAAAATAAAGCATGGTTTAATGCTTGTTGTTTTCTTACTTCCTCGCTTGGCGGAAGTATATAGTGTTTTGATATGAGTCGACTCCCGTCATTAGTTTCATACACCATAATGAGGCCAACGGAAGTGATGATAAACGTTATAGTGTTTTTGTGAGAAATAGAAGAAAATTGTTGACGTCAAGCTATAATTACTGTAGTTCATAAATAATTTGACGTATCATTATTTTGATTTACTTTTAAATAACGTTATTGAATAAATCATTAACGTTTCACATAGTCGCGCAGAAGGAATTTTGGAAAAGAGTATCACAACTGATTGCCACCAAAGCCTGTTGAAATGTGCCTTATGATATGTAGACCAAAAAAATAGTCGGAGGCTTGGATGGAACAAATCTTGTTTTTAATCAAGCTTTCGAGCTTGCGCTCTTCTTCAGGATCTACATAAAAACATCCATAAAACAGTACAAAATAGACTAGAATAGAATATATAAACTATTCATTAAAAATTACGTTAAAAATAGTCCTATATAAATATATAACTATTTGACATTGATTTGACAATATGGTTAAAATACTTTTAAATTGGTCTACTGTGTACGGTCATTCACGTCACATTTCCAACTCTTGAGACGAGGTGTTACAGCAAACCTGCTCCATAGTTACCAACCTGATTGATTTTAAATGCGCGATTGACTACACCAGTTGGCTGGCAGAGTGTGGGTGGGGTGGGATAGGGTGGGGAGGGGGTGGCCCCTGACGCTCCGATGCTTTTTTTTTTTTTAAACGATTTCTGGGATTGTTTGTTGACGGTGCCAGGTACATAAGCAAAAATATTTTTTTATAAAGCCACGTACAATTTGAGTTTCAATGTATGCCTAACTTGAGCACCTGAACTATAAATGTAGACTTGGCCTACACAAACATTTCATTACCGATAAATTTTAGTAACGCGTCAGTGAAATAAGTATTTACGTAAATACTGTACTCTCTAATGACTCAGTTTACTACATTACTGTTTTTATATTTTTAATAAAACTAATTTCTTCTACATTTTCCCCTCAATTAGTGATAATCCGTTATCTCGCATAGACTTTTGCTAAATGCGTTACAAATTATGGATCACGCATGTGTTCTGCAAAATGCGGGTTTTCATAAAAAATTAGGCCTAGGCCTACTTTGAAATGCGGGACCGTCCCACACGATGCGAGACGGTCGTAACTATGCTCATGACTGACGCTGTGGTACCGTAGTTGATCTATAGCCCTACTATTATTCGACCCCAGTTATTTCTACCCCTCTTGTTATACTCACCACTTTTGGCATTTGGAGTTCTTGGAGGAGAGTTTTCCCAACCAGAACTAGCACCAGAAAGCATTTAAAGTTTTTATTTATTATTTTTTTAAGGCATTTGTTTTAGGTTTAGGTTTATTAACCCAGAAACCAAATGCCATTGTAGTAGCCATATTATAGATATTCTACATGTTTATCATCAGTTAATAAAAACCTAGAGCAAACTTACGAAAGGTCATATAATATTAATAATTAACTGTCAGTTCTTCCCGCTTGGCCTGTTTTCTTAATATCCTCTCGTCCGTACTAAAAAACGTTTCTCTGAATTAAAACACACGCAACGACTGAGTGTCACTGCATAAGAGAGCTAATTTGTTTCCTTTCAATTTTCGTTTACGGCTTGGGTGTACAATCCCGTTTCATCACCATATTTTTGAAATATGAATCTCAAAGGTGATGTGGATGTCAGGAATTAATTGCAGGGATATTGAAACATATCTTTTGTAAGTGATGATTTATTCACCGATACGAAATATCAAATGGATTTTGATACCCATAACATTTAGCCTCTAGCAGAAATAATTATATTCGCGTGAATAAAGATGTAACATGGTTGCCAAGAGGTAACTTCCAGAAGGCAGAATACTAAATTGTAATATTCATGGCGTCAGTATCATAGGCGTAGATCCCGGGGGATGGGGATATATCCCCCCCAATATTTGACAAGGGGGGATGGTCCATTGTATCATCCTCCCCCCCCCACCCAATATTTTGACTATGTATGGGATAAAATGGAGCTTTACACACTTCAAAAGACTGTCACAGAAATAATTTGCACTGTCTTATGCGCTTACAAAGATAAAATTAGCATAATGTATTAATGTTGATAACAAAATTATTTTATCTGGTACCAATCTAAGCTCTTCTTTCCTTAGATGTTAGATGTGCTTGCAAAGAGAGCCACGTTTCACACTGAAGGGTATGTACGATATCAGTGATGTTATGTCAATTCCAAGGTTATATCGGTTGATGAGGAATTTATTGATTAGGCCTATAATAGTAAATTGCATCAATTTATTTTGCAAAAACAAGGTTTCCAGCTTCAGAGGGGGTCACATCCCCTGTCGACCCGCACAAGGGCACACATTGGCGCTAACACCAGGCGCGTAACAGGGGTCTTGGGTCAGAGTGGGTATTTATTTTTTTTAATTTTTTAATTTTGTATTTCAACCATCTTTAAAGAGGGTAACCCTTCTAGTTTAGCCCAGTAGGTTAACTGATATTCAGGGGCCCTCTTTAATAAAATTAAAGAACAGTACAAACAACATCATTACAACATAATAATAATA